>NC_136611.1:7218148-7270648 GCF_933228915.1 Telmatherina bonti | reverse complement strand
ACATGAACGCACCAAACAAATTCTGATTGGGATCAAAGAAACGGACTCGGTCCACCTACAAATGCAGGTCTCAGTCCGTTTCAAGCGGACCAAATACAGGAAGCGGACACCAAAAAGGTCATTTCCTGCAATTTGCGTAGCATTGCATTGTGGGTAAATCCATAGCGATGGCGTTAAGGGTCCTCTGCCTCGTCTGGTGTTCATACTGCGTCCATTGTTGCAGTGTATTTCTGCAGTATACTTGAATAAGACACAATAAAAACCCAAACCATTGACAGTTTTGTCTCTTTTTGTCTCCACTTTTCTTAACTTACAAGTGGAGAAAACAGTTTTCTTCTTCATACGGGTCTTGTCCTCTCTTTTGCTAAATACTAGTGCAGCGCCACCTCTGGTGGGAATGGGGATATATTATATATTCTTCTAATAGTTTTGTTGGTTTGACTAAAATGCAGCAACTGAGCCGAGTCCCCAATCGGACCGAGTCTAGCGGACTACACTGATGTGAATGCACCCTAAATATAAACAGCTACTACATTAAACTATATATCCATGACTGTCTGAGGGAGAGAATGGATCTATAATAATTCTTAAACAGGTCTCAATCCACAACATGTGCATGAACTTCTCTTCACTCTCTTTGCATCTTTGAAACACTGACAGAATATTCCTTTTGCATTTCATACATCTATCTTAGATTAATTTAAAATGAGCTTCTTTCATTTTACTGCTTGTTAAAGGTAAACAATTCTCCTGAAGCTCTGCGATGGACTGGCGACCTGTCCAGGGTGTGCCCCGCGTCTCGCCCGAAGGCTGCTGGGATTAGCTCAGGCTAATTAATCGAATTAAGCAGTTTCAGAAAATGAATGGATGAATTCACCTGAACTCCTCCCAAGTTTTCCTAAAAACATTCATCTTGTAAAGTTCCTCAAAGTCTAAAATTGTAAATGCAGGCTGGGATTGAACTAACTAACTAACTTGAAACCCGTAAAATCCCGTAGCTGTTGACTTTCCACCCTGCAGATGGACAAAACTCAGGAAGCAATTAAACGTTTGGGGTCGTCCTTCCCAAAGCAGCTCACCCCAAGACTTAATGAGCAGGAGGATGGCTGCTAAACAGATAAAGCTTCTCCTTCTTAACCTCCTGTGACAGCAGAGAAACCTCCAGAACTTCAGCGTTTGGCTGTTTATTTGCTTACACAGCTTTCCGATGGCTCGCTCGGCCTCCAGAGGTCAACAGCCATGCAACACCTGTCTCAGTCAACACTAATTAGAACAAAGTCTGTTTCTTTGTTTGGGTACAATTATTTCACGTGCTGCACTGCTGTCTTCCGCATCTACACACACACACACACACACACACACACACACACACACACACACACACACACACACACACACACACACAACCTGTCTGCTTTTGTGCAGTATTTATGGTGAGATGAGGTGGGTAGACACACGGGAACCCGACACCACATTTACAACCAATTGCTGTGCAATGATGAAGTGGCCCATTTGGTTTAGAGTCCCTTTTTTCTCCGTTCAAGCCTGGCTTTGTTCTGTGTGTCTGCAGATCCATCACATGTATCAGTTGGACATGTTTAATGTTTTAAAGAAGTACATGTGCATGCATCGATGTGCACTTTAATCTGCTATCAAAACTTCTGTTTTTTTATCTCGTCCTGTTTTCTGCAAAACACTTGGAAGCAGCTAAAGAAATGAATACTTTAGTCTTATTTGTGTGAGTAAATAAATCCAAAGAAACATCAAACATGCTGAAATGTCGAGAATTATAATGACATCTGAATTAACAGGACTCGGCAACTGCAGTGGTTTTAACTTCTGCCTGCTTCTGGTTTTACTGCCTGACAGATTTTGGCTCTTGGCTTCCCTCTGTTGAGGCCTACAATCCGCACCAAATGTTTCACATTACTCAGTGTGAAAACCCTCCTATTCCTCAGATTCTCTTTTAGAAGTCCATGCATCCGTGGAAACTTGATATTTCATATTTCATTCTGGTTTGTGGATGTCATTGCAAGTGGATGCCGGTTCACATGCAACCGCCCGACCGCTGCCTTTGATCAGCCTGACCGTTACTAATTGCGGATGGAGAACAAATGAAAGAAATATCGAGAGATTTCATGGGAATTGCCACTATGGCCCAAGCTGCCCGGCGCTGCAGTTAGCCATTAAAATAAGCAGTTGGCACTTGGAGAATTAGCATGTTTTCACTTGAAGTTACGAAGATAATTCCGATGATGCAGATGCTGCATGAAACTCCTCATTACGCGCAGCTTGGAAGAAGATATTGGCTTTAAATTTTCACTGTCACACTGCAGTCGTAACTCCTCGTTCACGTCTCTGCACATGGTAACATAACATTTACGCAGCGCTCCTTTTAAAAGCTTTAACAGTGTGAGCACAAGTCATCCCAACGTCAAAGGGACCTATTTCAAATGTCCTGTTGAGTCAGTAATAAACAGCATTTAGAAACATAATACCACAACCACAAAATCCCCATATGTTCTTAAAAGGTAGTCACCATAGAGGGTTGGATTGGTCTGGCAAACAAAATTCATTCCATGGAGCAAATAGAAAGGGAAGGATGAAAAAAAAGTTTTTTTTTAAAGCAGCATAAATGTTCTGAATGTTTAAGAGTGGCCGGTGGATCCCAAAGGGCTCGTTCAATTCTTTTCTTTGTACCTCGTACAGGATGTAACTTTGCAAGCTGGTTTTCATTCAGTCTTATGTTCAAACACACCAAAAATACTCGGTGGTGTAACAGATGTCTGCGCAGATTTGCATGTGACAATCTGTCTTTTGCTAGCGAAAAGACAGCAGAGTCAAAGCTGAAGCTTTTCTGCACAAATATGTCAAAAAGTTAAGGTATGTGTTCGTTCAAATAGCACGTTGACCTGCGCTGCTTTGGGAGCGTCAGTAAAAAGGCGGCTGATTTTCTGGTTCGGAGGCCAGGTTAGCCACGGTTTCAGCAGCAGGTGACTGGAATGAGGTCATGATATGGTCATGGGAGGGGGGACAGGAGGCCTGTGTGTGTGTTGAAACCTCCGAACAACTGCTGTGAGGGAGGTGAAACACATCAGAGGGCTGAGCTTCGGTGTTTTTCTCCCTTTTTACCCCCTCCTTCTCCTCAACTCAAGGTGTCGTTTCACACCACCAAGCCCCTCTGTTGTGGAATCCTCAAAATGACAGCAGTGGATTGATTTGCTTATCCATGAAAGAGATGGACTGCTACTACGAGCCCCTAGAGATAACAGAGTAGAGGACCTCAACACACACCATGGAGGAAGGCTGCAAACCACCTGTGTTGCATTTAGATCACTTTATCTTATCCTGACTTACTCTACCCGTATTATTTGCAGAACATCACGGCTTACATTTTCTTACAAGTCTATCATTTTCCTGTTTTCTACCTATATGACACATTTAAAGGGATATTTCATTTTTATTGAGCTGGAGTTGTGTAGTCGCTATGAGTAGTCAGTGTCTTAGCTGCAGTATATAACGGTCGGGGGGTTTCTTTGTTGGGAAGATCAGATGGTTTCCTGATGGATGAGCTAAATCTAAAAGTAAAAAACAGAACTGGGTCATGTTGGACGGTTACAGACATGGACAAAATTGCTGGCATCCAGTGAAACTTACAAATGTGATAGTAGATAAAATTTTAATGAAAATTTACTAATAAAAATCTAAACATTGCTGTTGAATTGTTGTTTCAAGAGAAATTTTATAAAAAAGAAACTGATGAAAAAGATCAGCACCCATAAAAAGCTTGAAAATAATCTGAATATAGTAACACGTTAATCTGAGGTGCGTCCCAGAACAAGCATCGACAGGTGTCTTCAAACCAGAAGAAATAAGAAGAAAATCAGACGAGCGTGTTGAAGGTTAGAAGACCATCAACGTAAAGTCAGAGATTTTGCAGGTGGAAATGAATGTTTGCAAATCATTTCAGAGTTTGTAAATCAAGTTTGGTCACCCTGAAAAAAAAAAATCAAGTTTGTAAATGTGAAGAAAATGACGTGCATTGTTGTAAAAAGGATTTTCATTTCTGGAGAAAAATAGTTGCGGTTGTGAATTTTGTCCTGGCTTGTTATCCTGATATGGGATTGGGTGGAAGTGTCCAATCAGACAGCAGCTGTCTTCCTGTCCTTCTGCACCGCTGCAGCCTCTTAAAGACGGATGACGGTGGGACCAGACTGGTCTACTGAATGGCACTTTGTGCAACATAATGAATGTGATGAAGTTTGTAAAATGATCTGAATCAACTATTTGATTCAGTCCATGTCTGGAGCTGGAAACTGATTATTATAAACTGATATTCAGTCTGAGACTCGAGTGGCAGGTGCTTCAAACTCTTAAAACCATCCCTTTCTCCTCCACCTGGTCACTCTCCTCCAGCTGGCCTCCATGCATCAGGATTCCTCTACTGCTGCTGCATAAGTAGGCTCACCCAAGTGAAGTGAATAAAACTGCAGTTCCCCCTTCATCCACTAGACGCTGCAAAACAGATCAAATCCCCATAAACTCCCATGTTAATAAGACCAACTTCACAGCAGAAATAAACATGTTTACAGCCTGGTTCAAAAAACCCATTTTCAGTTTATTAGGTCAGGTTTACCTTCATGACAACTGTGGGAGGAGTGCATTTTTTTTCAAACTTCTCAGGTTAAAAGTAATTTAATCTTGAAAGTCATCATCATTTGGGGCGTGTCCTTTTGATTGACAAGTACCCAATCTCCCGCTTCAAGTCAGAAGAACAACCGCGGTTTTTAGCCGGTTAACAACGTGACTTAGCTTTAGCCCGCTTACCTCTGTTAGCTGTTTAGATTCTGTTAGCTCCAGGTTAGCTCAGTTAGCTCTTAGCTACAGGCAGGTTGGAGTTAGCTAGATGTCAATCATCCACCATGACAATCACAGCCCCCCTTTTATCTCCACCTCTTTGCCCACTTTTGTATTTTCCGGGAGATATGACATGCATGATGCTTCCAAGATGGCGATGGTAGGAAGCGCCCTCAGAGCTTCAATTCAGCTCTTCAGAATCCTACGGGTGACACCACAGAGGCTCCGCCCATCTTTTATATACACTATGGTGGAAGTGCCAAAAATCGCAGCTGCAGTTCACCTTTCATCCACTAGGAGCTCTGAACAGTAGCTAACTCCTTTCCACCAAAGAGGAATGGCTGCTGGAGCTAAAGCCAGTGCTTAGCTGATTCAGCTCCGTTTCTTCCAAAGAACCGGTTCTGGTTTTGACCAAAAGAGCCTCATCAGTGCTGGTAACCCAGGAGGTTGGACTCAACCAGGGTGCCCATTTTCTTTGGTTCGCTGGCCGATCATAGAGAACAGAATTCAGGATCTCAAAATGTGGGTTTCTTTTGGGTTGCATTTTACTGCTGTTTCCCCGTTCCCTTTTCTGGTCCCTGAAATCTTTTTAAAGCTTTTTTAGTTTGTTGAGCAGCTGGCAAAGCTCCGTTCGTAGCCAGCTGCAGCATATCTCCCGTTGTAGCTGCTCAAACACAGGCTTTGTCTGGTTTGCCCCGTCCAATTTACTAGGATCTCCGTCGACAAACATAATACCAGGAAACACTGAATCTCCTTCTCCTGTTCTGTTTTTTGGAATTTAATTTTCTCACTGCTACGGAGACATTGGTCCATGTTTAAACGCTCTTATTTTGTCCAGTTAACCCCGCCCCCAGCTGCTGATGCAAACAACACCAATTCATTTGTTTAGATGTCATTTAACCTTGAAATTCTGCATTAGTAGGAAAAATGTTGGTATCACCCATCCATAAATGTTTGGTGAATACGTAAAAGAACGACAAGCCAAAAATAAATGCGGTGAATTTAAAATTAAATAAGCCATGATGGATGAATGATACTGCAAAATTTGGTATCAATTCAATACCAAGTAAGTCTAGGGCATATATCACTGGTACAGATACTTTTTATATTTCATTTGATCTTTTTATTAATCATTGATGATTATCATGATAATAATAAAAGAATTAAAGATTTTTGTCAGATTAGTTATTAACAAACTGGACAAAAACTGAGAAATTTAAATTCAAGCTTTTTTGTTTGTAAACATGATAAAATATCAAAAACGTATTGAAATAACTGTTTTGCCTTTTTAATGCACACAGTTGTTTGAGAAAAAAACATTGATAAAGCTAAACAAAGCCTGAACCTCTCATTCACATTCTTTGTCTTTTTACCTTCAAAGCCCTCTGCAAGAAAAATATCCATCACACTGGTATCAACTGATACAGATACTAGCCTTGGTATCAAAATTATCGATATTTGGATCAGTCTTCCCAGCCTTAAAGGAATATATGTCCACTAAATTACTTTAAGATCTCCCCCCAAAACGATCATATTTAGATTCATTATCAAATAAAATTGTTTCTCAGTTTGAAGTCTTGTCATCACCCCCCGCCTGCCTCCTCGCATCACATTTGTCTTTCAAAGCAGCGCCTCACACCACTCGCTGACTTCACCGGGCATCCAGGCAGCCTGGCATGTTCCTGCAAGTTTTTTGCAAGACGTTGTGTTCAGTAAGGTATCGCCTTTCCTTATTTCCCTACTTGTCCCATTTGCTGAACACGGAGGGCAAGAAAGAGACGTAAATCTCCTGAACTACCAGTTTGATAGTCAGCCAGAAGCATTTGATCGCCTCTGCCAAGCCGAGAAGGGGAGCCGATGGGGCACAAAGGAAAGCCATCCATCTAAAGAGTAAAAGGAAAGAGGGATGTAATTATTGAGAGGTCCCAAAGTCCGTAATACTCTCTGCGACTTTAAAATGCAACCTGTTATCTGATATGATTCATAGGGTGTGTTGAGAAAGATGAGTGTGTGTGAAATTCTGTCTGTTTGGGGTTCTTGGCCTTCAGATCCAACAAGATGAATGAGCTTGATGAGCTCTTCAGTTTCCATCTCAGGCTCCTCGCATTTGGCCTTCACGCTTCCTTCCTCCTGCTCACTGAGGAGCTGTTTTAACGGGAGTCCTGAGAAACGCCGCCATCAAAGAATGACTTTGTTAGGGTATTATGAGCCGTTGAGGAGGAGGAGGAGAGAAGAGAAAGAAAACATTGGTAATGGATCATAAATTACACTTTTTACGGAACGATGCAATTGGATGTGGGTGTCAGCTCTTCTAAACTGATCGGAGATCCAGCAGGTTTCCTCACTCTGTTTGTGCTCTGGAGGATGTAAGAAGTGAGAAGAAGGAGGACAGTTAGCTGAAACAATTAGCCTCCACGGACCAGTGCAGCTGCATTGAGCCAAAGTCTTGCAGTAATGAGAAACTCAGATGTTCTCGGAGAACAAACGTCAAAGCAGATTGACTCATTTATGGATCTGGTTCAAACGTGAATGCACCTCTGTCTGCGAAGAGTGCAGAGTCTATAAAAGAACTCCCTCATGTCTCTCTAATATCTAATGTTATCGAACAGGAAACGATTCGGTAGAGAGAGGTCAATCAATCCCAGAGAGGCAACAAATGTGATATAGTTTTATACAAAACTACTCATGGAAAAAACTTTTGTCCTTAAAGCTGGGGTGGGTAATCCTGCTCAGAGACATTGTTTTAAATCTGGGTGGTTCCTCGTCCTGATAGTAGTCTATACATGTTGTAATCAAGAACTATAAGAAATATAGTTAGACCCCTCAGTTCACTGTAAATCTGTAAAAACTCTGACCAATCCAAATGTCCAGGCAAAAAAATATAAATAGTTCATCTCTTATATTTCGTAAGTTTCTTCACGGCTGAGCAGGATTTCCCGACCCGGCTTGGTTTATTTGCCTCCTCCCGCTAAACAGCCAAGAAAAAGATTGTTGGTGGAAAAAGCTGCGAACTAGAAAAGCATTCGGAGAGCGCAAACCTCTGCCACATTTAAAAAAATTCCTGGATCCAAACGGTGATCGGATCACCACCAAAATTAAACCTGTTCTTTGTTTTTACATTTCCAACCACTCCTGAAAATTGAATTAAAATCTGTCCATAACATTTTTGATCATTGAACTGCGGCCCAGGGAATCCTGATGCCAGGTGTACATATGGACACTCTTATGCTGGAACATGGTGTTCGTTATAGACAATCCATGACGAGCACAGAAGTCCAATAACAAAACACCATTTGGGTTCAGAGGGGGGGGACCATGCCTCCCAATCACTCCCCTCCAGGTCTCACTGTCATTGCCCACGTGAGCATTGAAGTCCCCCAGCAGAACAATGGAGTCCCCAGAAGGAGCACCCTCCAGCACTCCCTCCAAGGACCCCAGAAAGGGTGGGTACTCTGAACTGCTGTTCGGTGCATAAGCACAGACAACAGTCAGGACCCGTCCCCCCACCCGGAGGCGGAGGGAAACTACCCTTTCATCCACCGGGGTAAACCCCAACGTGCAGGCACCAAGCTGGGGGCTGATGAGAATGCCCACACCTGCTCGGCGCCTCTCACCATGAGCAACTCCAGAGTGGAAGAAGGTCCAGCCCCTCTCGAGGGTACTGGTTCCAGAGCCCAAGCCATGCGTCGAGGTGAGTCCAACTATATCTAGTCGGAACCGCTCAACCTCGCGCACAAGCTCAGGCTCCTTCCCCACCAGAGAGGTGACGTTCCACGTCCCTAGAGCCAGCTTCTGCAGCCGGGGATCGGACCGCCAGGGTCCCCGCCCCTTGCTGCCGCCCAGCTCACATTGCACCCGACCCCTACGGCTCCTCCCGCAGATGGTGAGCCCACGGGAGGTGGGGCCCATGTAACCCTTTCGGGCTGAGCCCGACCGGGCCCCATGGGCGAAGGCCCGGCCACCAGACGCTCGCTCTCGTACCCCGCCTCCAGGCCTGGCTCCAGAGGGGGGTCCCGGTAACCCGCGTCCGGGCAAGGGAACATTCATGCCCAGGTTGGTCGTCATCATAGGGGTCTATGAGCCGTGCTTGGTCTGGTCCCTCCCCTAGACACCTGTTTGCCATGGGTGACCCTACCAGGGGCATAAAGCCCCCGACAACATAGCTGCTAGGATCTTCGGGACGCACAAACCCCTCCACCACGATAAGGTGACGGCTCAGGGAGAGGAATAGGGTGGATTGCCCTCTCCGGGTCGGGAGTCAGGTCCTGCCTCAAGTGGAGGAGTTTAAATATCTCGGGGTCTTGTTCACGAGTGAGGGAAGGATGGAGCGTGAGATCGACAGACGGATCGGTGCGGCGTCTGCAGTAATGCGGGCTCTGCGCCGGTCTGTCGTGGTGAAGAAGGAGCTGAGCCAGAAGGCGAAGCTCTCGATTTATCAGTCGATCTACGTTCCTACCCTTACCTATGGTCATGAGCTGTGGGTCGTGACCGAAAGAACGAGATCTCGTATACAGGCGGCTGAAATGAGTTTCCTCCGCAGGGTGGCCGGGCTCTCCCTTAGAGATAGGGTGAGGAGCTCAGTCATCCGGGAGGGGCTCAGAGTAGAGTCGCTGCTCCTTCGCATTGAGAGGAACCAGTTGAGGTGGCTCGGGCATCTGGTCAGGATGCCTCCTGGACGCCTCCCTGGTGAGGTGTTCCAGGCACGTCCCTTGGGGAGGAGACCCCGGGGAAGACCCAGGACACGCTGGAGGGATTACATCTCTCGGCTGGCCTGGGAACGCCTCGGGATCCCCCCCGCAGAGTTGGCAAATGTGGCTGGGGAGAGGGAAGTCTGGGCTTCCCTGCTTAGGCTGCTGCCCCCGCGACCCGACCCCGGATAAGCGGCAGAAGATGGATGGATAACATTTTTAGTTATCTCGAACACAAACAGATAAACGCTGGTAAAAAAAACATAACCTCCTTGGCGGAGGTAAGTTAAAAAGCCTTGGATCACACAAGGAGCAAGACCAGAGGGGGAGGAGCCAAGACAGGGCGCCACCTTCACATCTTGCTAGCTGCCCAACATTACCTACCCCAACCTTAAATATAGTTGTGTCTTTGAGTCAAACATTTTACATGGCTTCTGGTCAGCGTGAGATCAAGAAAACTTTACACAGGATGGCAAAGAAGTGGCAAGAAGTCAAGCCAGTGTGATGTTGGACGTCCTTATTGCAGTATGGGGAAAATCCTGCTTTATCAGGGGTCCACAGCCTCACCGAAATAACATTCACAAATGACCTGATGAAAAAACCCTTTGATAAACATTTTTTTGCTGTTTCACAAGAATCACAATTTTTATCTTATAATTTCCAGTTTAATTACAATAAAAACAGATCTTAGGGTGCATTTGTATCAGGATAGTCTGCTAGGCTCGGTCCGATTGGGGACTCGGCTCAGGGGGTGTATCCATGGGTACCAAGATCGTGTTCACGCTGCACTTTGGTTAAACCATCAGAATAATACATCCCCGTTCCTACCAAAGGTGGCACTGCACTAGTATTTAGCAAAAGAAGACAACACCCATATGAAGAAGAAAACGGTTTCCTCCACTTGTGAGTTAAACATGGAGCAAAAACCATCGCTGTTTTGGTGGGGGTTTTTTTGTGTCTTATGCAAGTATACTGCAGAAATACACTGTAACAATGGACGCAGTATGAATAACAGACGAGGCAGAGTGTAAGGAGTTACTGTGAGGACCCAGAAGTTCAGCCACACACAAAAGGAGCAGTGAACAAAAACCTTTTTGAGGAAAGAAGGATGAAATTAAGGAGCAGAGGATCAATCCAGGGACATGAGCAGCTGTGAGAGTCCAGGTTCTAGAGACAAGGTCAGGAGGGATGCATGAGATCAAGATTATATTGTAGATGAAGTACTGAACCAGGATGATAGGCGAGGCTCGGGGGTCCAGAGACAATCCAATCCAATCCAGTTTATTTATAAAGCACCATTAAAAACAACAAAGTTGACCAAAGTGCTGTACAGAAGAAACAATAAAACATACATATTTACATCATAATGGGGCATCAGCACATTGTTAATAGTAAAACAACTCTTTAAATTAGTCAAACGCCAAAGAGAAAACATGAGTCTTCAGACAAGACTTAAAAACAAGAAGCGATTCAGCCTGTCTAATGTACAGGGGCAGCTTATTCCACAACTTGCGACCAATAACAGAAAAAGCTCGGTCACCTCTCAGTTTACGTTTCGTCTTAGGAACCACAAGCAGAAGTTGATCTGTGGACCTCAGAGAGCGTGTAGGGGAATACCTCACCAGCAGGTCTGACAGGTAGCGAGGGGCCAGACCGTTCAGGCATTTAAAAACAAATAAAAGAATCTTAAAATCAATTCTGTAACGGACAGGGAGCCAGTGAAGGGAAGACAAAATTGGTGAAACATGGTCAGACTTTCGAGATCCAGTTAAAAGACGCGCTGCAGCATTCTGCACCAGCTGCAGCCGTGCGAGAGAGGACTGACTGATCCCACAGTACAGGGCGTTACAATAGTCAAGCCGTGTAGTTACAAAAGCATGGATCGAAATTTCAAAATCATGCCTTCAGAGTGAGGACCTTATTTTTGCAAGCTGTCTCAGGTGGAAAAAACTTGCTTTCACCACAGCACTAATTTGTTTGTCCAATTTAAGTTCCTGATCCATTTTCACACCAAGATTGCAGACAGTAGGCTTAACAAACTGTGACAAGGATCCAAGGTTAACTGAGACAGCATCACCAACACTGCTAGGTCCAAGAAGAAGAACCTCTGTTTTTTTATCATTAAAATGCAAAAAATTTATTGACATCCAAATTTTAATTTCATCAATGCACTTTAAGAGTTCAGTGGCACTGAAGCTTTCTTGACGTTTGAGGGGAATGTAAATTTGGCTATCATCAGCATAAAGATGAAAAGACACACCAAGCCTTCGGAGAATAGACCCCAGCGGCAACAGATACAATGAAAAAAGGAGCGGACCAAGGATTGATCCTTGCGGCACGCCACAATTCAAGGGGGCCGAGGATGAAGCAAAGTCACCCAATCTCACACAAAAACTCCTATCTGCTAAGTAGGAACGGAACCACTCCAAGGCAGCCCCGTGAATGCCCACTGTGTTCTCAAGTCGGCACAGGAGGATTTCATGATCCACTGTGTCGAACGCAGCGGTCAGATCTAACAAAACCAGTGCAACAGTATGACCAGAGTCAGTATACATCAAAATGTCATTAAACACTTTAAGTAGAGCAGACTCTGTGCTGTGCAAATTTTTAAAACCAGACTGAAAAACTTCAGGGATCTCATGTGCATCCAAAAATGCCTTCAATTGACAAAATACAATTTTTTCCCAAGACAAGGCAAGGGTCTGTGTCCAGAAAATCCAAGAGGCAAGAGATGTCCGTTGTGGGCAAGGCAAGGAGAGGAATCCAGGGATGTGAAGAGGTGGGTCGGCAACAGGAGACAATTAGAATGCTGGACAACAAGATGTTGGTCTGATGATATCTGACACAGGGAAAGAGACTGGAGAATGTTTAATTAGGCTGAGAGTCATGACAAAATGGGCAGAAGACCAGGTGAACTGAATGAGACTGATGAGCACAGCAGAGGCAATTAGGAAGCCCCAGGTGGACTGAGTTCCAACTGATGAATGCCGGCAGGTCAGGGAAGAAAAACATCACACAGAGGACCCTTAACGCCATCCCTACATATTTACGTAGACTGTATTTAAAAAGAGAGACGTAGCCTCCTTGACATCACCCATAGGTTTCTGAAGAGCTGAATTGAAGCTCGTGGGCAGTTCCTACCATTGTCTTGTCCGGAAAATACAAATATGGACAAAGAGAGGGGGGCTGTCAGCGTCAAGTGAACTCTGAGCTGCCTGTAACTAAGAGCTAATCGAGCTAACCCAGAAATAATAGGAGCTAACCAACTAACGAAGGTAAGCAGGCTAAAGCTAAGTCACATTGTTAACCAGCTAAAAGCGTGTGGCTGAAGCAGGAGATCGAGTACCTGTCAATCAAAAGAACACGCCCCTAAATAGGCCAAAATTAGAGATTAAATTACTTTTAAATGGGTGTTTAAGACAAAAATTCATTCCCCCCACAAACTAAAAAGGGATTTTTGAACTGGGCTGTAAACATGTTTATTTCTGCTGTGAAGTTAGTCTTGCCCTGTGATGGACTGGCGAGCTGTCCAGGGTGTACCCTGCCTTTCGCCCAATGACTGCTGGGATAGGCTCCAGCTTCCCCGCGAGCCTGAATTGGATTGAGCGGTTAGGAAAATGAATGAATGAAAGTTGGTCTTTTTAACATGGGAGTCTATGGGGATTCGCTCTGTTTTGCAGCCCCTAGTGGATGAAGGGGGAACTGCAGTTTTATGCACTTCCACATAGGCTTCACTTTTAACCGCCAGAGGCTCCGTCCATCATTCATTTACAGTCGATGGTATTTACCCACAATGCAATGCTACGCCAAATATGACAAAAATATGAGATAAATGTAGTATATATATTCTTTACAATTATACAGGGACCCCTTGAAATGATCTCACAACCCCCATGGGGGTCTCAGCCCTCAGTTTGAGAGCCATTAACTGACTAAACACATTATGTTGCCAGGTTTTGATGTAATTTGTTGTTTTAATGCCTGACCTGGATATTCTACAATGTACACACGTCTTCATTGATCCAGAGTTAATCCTCTCCAGACTGATCAAACACTTTTCACTTTGAAACTGAACCGTAAAAACTGACTGGCTCCCCTGGAGTCAGAAGATTTTTTTTGTAAATAAAGTGTTTTGTGTAGCAAATGGGGTGAAATGCCCTGATTTAACTATTGAATAGTGACTTTAAGTTGAAGTGAAGGAATATAACTTTTAGATAATTAGTTTTTTCTTTACATTTTTTTATTTACTCCATGTTTCATTGTAGCGAAGAAACAAACATGAGGTGGTTTCATAAGTGCATCAGCAAGTGCAGTTGCCACATACCACATTTTAACAAGTATCTTAGCACATTTACGCTGTAACCAAGTCAAACCATATGGAACACGGAGGACGAGGGGGTGCATGGCCCAAGCAGAGGCATCCCAGCTCAGAACTGGGTCATAACTCATGTTAAAACACCTCAGAGGTCAGCAGCATGTGGACGATTACCATCCAGGAGGTAAAAAACAACAACAACCGTATTTTACTTCACTGGAATAAAAGAGAGGCAACTGGTTTCTTTATCTTTTATGACAAATTTGAATCAAACTGCTTCAGATCCAATTTTTTACTGTCGCTGATTTTTATTTAATCATATTTATTTCTTATTATTAATGAGTTTCTTTTCATATTAACCCTTTCATGTAAGCATTAATAAAAGCAATGCCACATTTTATTAAAATACAGACACATGCAATTATACTGTTTTGTTTATTAATAATATTTTACTTTGTGTTTATTTTAAAGTATTCCATAAAATATTCATAAAATAATATATGATCACAGTAATTTGATGTAAATATTGCATAAAAACAAAGCTGCATCATTTTCTTTTCATATTTATAACTGAGGCAAACCTGTATAATAACAATGTATGTGTTTATGTTCAGTTACACTATATATCTACTGGTCAGTGACTGCTATGCATGGAAGCTTTATTACTATTTGATTCTTATACAGCACTTTATTCCAGTCTTACCTGCATAATTGTAAATAAATTCAGGCGTCAGGCGTTTGGTTCGCATTAAGTAGCTCAGAGATGGGCAGCTCAAATCAACGCTTAAATATTTATATTTATGTATAATATATTCATATGGAAAGCTTGGTTTCAATTCTGCTAGTTATTAATTAATGTGTTGCAACATGAAAACTCCCAACATTTGCTCAAATTTACTATTGTTACTCAGATAAATAGAAACAAAAAGGAATCATAAAGTCAAATTGGCTAAATCGTAATTTAGTTAAATGAGTCATTGCTTTTAAACAGCAAATAATAAAAATAAAAATAAAAATAAAAATAATAAAAATAAAGATAATATTAGCCCTGTCCACTATTTCCACATTAATGCCGGATTTTATTAAAGTTAAGTTTTTTTTCTTTTTATTTTTTGCCCTGCATGGATCATTATGGCTTTTACAGAACCAGTTCTAAAAGATCTGGGAGCTTTTCACCTCAAAACGTTGGAAAAGGAACAACAAAAGGCTGGAAACTTAACTGATGCAAATCAGAAACAGCTAGAGGAGCTTTTGACAGCTAATTAAGTTCATTGACAACAAGTCTTTAAGATGTTTCTAAAAGGAGCATTTCAGAGAGGAAGAGCCTCTCAGGTGTAGAAATGAGCAGAGAATCTGAGACAAACATCGCTCTATTCAATAAAAACTTAAATTAAATGGTGTTTTTTCCAACATGACGGTGCCAAAATGCCTTTTTCAAATGTTTGGGCTGAAAGGGGGTAATGAGATAATGAGAACTCCTGTTCTGACATCTAAAAGCTAAACTACAACTAAAAGTTAAAAGTATCTGTGGAAAAAAAAAAAGAAAAAAAAAGTAAAAACAAAAACGAACTTGATTTAAAATGAGCCGAGTGTCCCCCCCTGCAGGGACATGAAAAACATTTTAGTTCTACGCAGCATGGGGAGAAAATGCTCAGCCACCTGGCCCTGCGAGTTTTTATCTTTTTCCCTGTTTCATGTGGGAATTTTGGGCTAATTCAGCCAGGAATGTCAGATGTGTTCTCAAGATGATGCACCTGATACTAAAAAGCAGCTCCAGGGCAAGGTCGATTGCTCCCTAGAGGCTGTTGCTCCTCTTTCTACTCGAGAAGCAAGTCTTTTTTCATGCTTTTGACAGCCTCTGATCATGTCATTTAAATTTCCTGGATGCGTCCTGTAAGAGGAGATCAAACCCAGAAGAATCTGACGTTCTGACAAAATGTGCACAAGCTACAAAACACACAAGACACATAAAAAACCATCTCATTTTCATTTTTGTGCCTTGAAGATGAGTGGCTGAGATGTCAGCAGGTCCGTTCTCAGTGGGGGGTGTGAGGGCTGTAGCAGGGCCTCTGTGGTGGGGGTGGGGGGGCTTTTGGCAGCAACTTCAGAGACGATGGGACACCTCAGGATCAGGTCGATTAGGGCTTGCATGCCCGTGTCCAGGTTTATGGCGACTTCTCACTGGAACAGATCTTTGCTGGACGGAGGGATGAGGCAGGTGTTTTCTCCTCCCCCATCTCGTCTCTCCTTTCCTTCATCACCAGGTCATGTAACTCAATAAGATAGATGCATTCACACTTGTGGATGTCCCACAAATTCCCTTTTTCTCAGTACGAGTCTCGTCTCCTTCTGTTTAACCTTTCACACCTCGAGGTGCATCTTAACTCCAGCAGGTTACCACGCTGTGGGAAGTCCTGGAGCGAACGCGTTTCTTTCAGCTGGACGTCTTTACTTACTGGGAATATCTGCATATGGATCTGGAATGAATCAATGACTGATCAATGCTTGGGATTTTACTGTAGATATTACACTTCATGCATGTGTTTGGAGCTAAATAAGTTGCCACAGTTTTATAGTCAGGTCACCATATGTCCAGGGTTCTTGCAGGTTTCTCTCAGTTAAAGTTCAAAGATCTTTTAAGACCATTATAAATAATATTTCAGACCAATACGACGCAGTATCTGACACTGGAATGATTCCAGAAATTCAAAGCCTTTTATATTTATTATTATTTATAACTTTATGTCCATTAAAATGTTTTTATTACAACAAGCCACCAAAGTGATTCAGAAAGGGTGCAAACATGGCTGCAAACTGATAAATTTCCTGCAAGTGTCACCAGATTTACAATTTATCCAGAGCTTGATGATACTGCAAATTTTGGTATCAATCCGATACCAAGTAAATAAGAGGCGGAGCTATGAAGGGAACAGATATCTAACAGCTCTGCACACGATCTGCTTCTCTTTGTCCAGTTAAAAACTTTGTTGTCTTCTCCACTGTCTTTCCATTGGTCGCCATAACTGCACACAGTTGCCATGATAAAGATAAATGTCTCTTATTTTTACTTGTGAATGTGATACTGCTGGGTGATACTGCAAATCAACCCGATACCAAGTAAATCCGGGACAAGTATCGCTGATACAGATACTTTTTGCTTGAAATTTCATTTTTATGGTTTTTTCTCTTTAATTATTGATCATGATTATGATCATAAAACAATTACAAAGACTTTTGTCAAACATTTTTTTTTTATTAATAAATTGAACAAAACTGAAAAGTTTAAGTTCAAGCTTTTTGTTTGTAAACAATATATACTAACCACATTAAAATGTACATTATATTCACATAGCATTCTTTTTTTACCCAAAAGCTGTCAGAAAGAAAAACATCCTGGTACTGAACGATAGCGATACTAGCGCTGGTATCACCAATATCAATAATTTAAGAGATCCACCCAGCCCAAGTTTAATCACCGGGTATGAGTACTGGTGTCTGTCTGAGCCTCTCAGACAGACAGACAACACAGGATCAACTTCTGATTACGCCGTTTTACTATTTTATGCGGTCAATGCCTCACATTAATAAATTTTTAGGACCTTGGATGAAAATCAGGTTATTTTTAAGACTTATTAAGACCCTGAGAGAACTCTGTATGTAGAATACAAGTACTGAAAAGCTATTTTAAACTTGCTTCTGCTTTGATTGTTTTTTGTGTTTTGTATTTTCTATTTATTGTATTTCTCAATGTGAAGCACTTTGTGATTTTTACCTTGATAGGTGCAATTTAAAGAAATTTAAAGTTTTTTGGGGTTTTTTTTTTTTTTACTCTATAAAGGCCCGTTTATGCTGAATGCAGAAGGAGGATACAGACAGGAAGACATGCGGTTACATGTGTAATTGGGTTCATTTTCTTTTTTTTCTGCATAAAGTGAGCAATACTACTGGAAATCATGGGGCAGTGTTGCGTTATATAGCTCTACATGTACAACCAGCAAATGGAACAAACCAGAGAAGAAGAAGAGAACAAGAAAGATCTGAAGAAGAAGACACAGAAGACGCTGACAACAGCAAAAAATGTTTTCTTCTTCTACTTCTTCTGATAGTGTTTTTTTTTCACCGTGCCATGGTATAGTCTGCCGCTGCCAGATGCAAAACGGACCCAACATGTCTATAAAGTGTTCCTTTTTCACATGGAAAAAAGCCCAACTATCAGTCACACAGCAGGCAGTGTGGCCGAGTCAGCAGACTTTCTTATTTTTGATCTCAGGTCCTCCACGAACATATGTGGTCAAAATGTTTGCCGCCCTTTTTTCCATTCCCACCCCTGATTACAAGTGCTGTTTTTCAGACTATAAATCATGTTTAACAGATTCTTTTGTGTGACAACTTTCTCAAAGAGAAGGGATTTTTCTTCCATCTTCTCTCTGCCTCTGAGCTGCCTCCGGTCCGCCCAGTCGTCGTAACTTAGTCAAAAATATTCAGATGCTCATATAAAACCCTCACTTAATTCAGTAAAGATGCAGTGGTATGTTGAGGAAATTAAAACTTTAGACAACTAAATATTCTGTAAATTCTTGTTTTAACATTGCTTGTGTGTGTAAATGATGCATGCAAAAGCCTCCTTACTAATGGTATAATGCTGTAATATAGTCATCATAATGTTTTTGTATCATTACTTAATGTAACTTGATCAGGATTGAGATTAAGACATGTTAAAATGTAAATTTCAATCCATTTCGATTAAAAATATGCTCTTTTAAAAGGAAACCATCTGTATATTTAGCTATCTTTATGTTGTTTTAAAGCAAGGCCTGTTTTTAGAAAAACTTGAAAAAATTATGAACACAGTAGAAACTGTAATCTGTTAAATCTTTTCAGAGAAACGTTGTACTATAATGTGCTTAGAAAAAATTTACAGCCTACAAGTGTTTTAATTAACAGGTGAAGCAAAACAAAAAGATCAGAGGATGTAAAAACATGGAGGATTCTACAATATGTATTTTAATAAGTGATAGGTGAGGGTGTCATGATTGGGTATAAAAGTAGCCTCAGGCAAAGTCTTCCTCTTTCCAAGCAGGGACGGTTTGAACCACTTAAAAATCTTCATGAAATTGTGGCTTAGGAGCCCACATGGCAACCACTTGACAACCACTTTCACTAAAAGTTGTTTGTCAAGTTATGACCAGAAACTGTATGGAAGGACATGGCTAAACACCAGCCTGCTCATCTCACATGGACAGGAAGACGGTGGGAAAATATGTTCTATGGTCAGACATGTCCTCATTTTTGCTTTTGGGGGGAAAATAAGGTTTTTTACTTTTACGTGCCAAAAATGAGAGCGATCATCTTGACTGTCGTTAGTAAAAGCCAGTAAATGTAAAGGTACATCAGTGTCAGTAGCATGGCTGACTTTGTGATACTACGATTGACACAGAGGTTTACACTCACCAGACACTTTATTAAGTACACTTTTCCAATAGCTTTTCCAACAGCCAATCACATGGCAGCATTTCCTCTCATTTAGTCATGTAGGTGATGGTCAGGAAGACTCGCTGAAGTTCAAACCGAACATCAAAATATAATAGAATAGAATAGAAAAGACTTTATTGTCATTGCACTCAAGTGTCATTCTGGAGTACGTATGAAACGAAAAGGAAAAGATATTGTAAACTAATGACAGTTAAAAAACAAAGGGGTTTATTTAAAATGTGTGTCATGAAGATTTTGTGCACTAAAGTGAGTGGTTGGTTAGCAATAGATTGCAGTTAGAAAAAGGTTTAAGGAGCCAACGGCTATTAGCAGTATGGAGCGACATGAGCTAGGGAAACAGGAAATGACACAATATGTTACCGCAATGTCAGCAGGCTAACCGAGATGCAGTGATGGTTTTTATTTCCTGTGACAGCAGGATGCGGATAGATGTTCCAGGGTGGGCAGAGGATAAAATGGAGAGGAACTGGGATTTAAGTGACTTTAAACCAATTTGCATGGGCTCACTTAAACAGGACAATAAAACCCCGGGAAAAACATCAAACATGTGGTCTGACGAGGCTCCATCTCAGCTCCAGAAGGCTCGGATTAGCTGGAAATTACTTGAAAACATGGATCCATTCTGACTTGGATCAATGGTTGAGGTTGCTTGTGGTATGATGATGTGGGGAATATTTTCTGGCTGACTTTGAGGTACTAAAAAGCTGTTATTAACCTCCAAAGTCCCCATTCAGTATTGATGGATACTTCTTGCCGAATAATGCACCACATTGGTTGCTTTATATTTTTGTTATATTGTATGGAACCTAAAGCTTCCTAACCTGCATGTATTGTGATTATTTGTTGAAATATCCTTTTTAACTTTTGATTTATTGCTATAGGGGTCAATGAAAGTGGGCTGAAAGAAACAAAATGAAAGTTTTTATCTTTGATGTGCTTTACTGTGCAGACCCAGGTTGTCTTCGGCTGGTCCAGCAATTATTTTCCTGCAGCAAGGAAACCAAAAACATCGCATACATATGAACTTTCTCTTTTGCTGTGGGGTCTGTTTTCATTTCTCAGGAATTCTTTAAAGATGAGATCTTCATTTTGGGTTTCATGCTTGAAAAGTTGCATCCACAGATAATCTATGCCTTTGTGATCCTTTAGGACAAACTAAAGAAGTCAGAAGTTAAGTTAGCTTTGTGTTACTGTACTCTCCACTACGGGCATGCAGGTATTTAGATTATAAATGATAAACGATCATCATAAACCACCACCAAGGTAGATATGATTAAGGTGACAAGAAGAATGGATGACGCTGACAACAAACTCATACAAAAAGGCCTGGGTCTGACAAAGAGAGATGCGGAGATGGAGCCATTTTTGTTAGCGATATGATGCTATATTTTACACACTTCCACTGATATGACCACATTTAACATTTTGACAGACAACTGCGATCTTCATCTGACTTGCAAACTACCTAAATACCATCATCCTATCAATTTTAGCTTGAACTTTAAACTGGATCATTGATTTGCAGATGGGAAAATTCCCATGGTCAGGCTTTTCTGCTTTGATGAGAACCTCAGTAAGAGGGCTCCTCAGAGCTCAGATGTACAGCACCAACACCTGCGTCCATGTTGTTTGGCTATGCTCCATTTACCATCTATCAACACCAGTGATGATAGACTGCCATGGTTCTGCCATTAAAATAAATTACCAAAAACCTGTGGGAAAAAGAAACCTGTGCAGGAGATGAGTTAAACTGACTGTCATAAACCATTACAACAGTCATTTATATATATATATATATATATATACACATACATACATATATATATAAAAGGTGTATTGCTATACACATATATATATATATATATTTGTATTACATACGAACTTCATTGCAAACGCAATGAGGCTGTGGTAGACCACCATGGAGGCCAACTTCAAGCTAATTCAAATCAAATCAAAATCAAACCAAATTTTATTTCTTGAGCACTTTTCATGCCACGGGCAACACAAAGTGCTTTACAAGATAAAATCAAGTCATAAGGATTAAAACAAACAGTGGATAACAAGGCAATGCTCAAGTCTCCATCAAATGTGGCATGTATCAAGGTGATGCCCTGTCCCCACTGCTGTTCTGTATTGGCCTGAACCCCCTCAGCCAACTAATCAACAAGACTTGCTATGGATACCGACTCAGGAATGGGGCCACCATCAGCCACCTCCTGTACATGGATGACATCAAGCTGTACGCTAAGAGTGAGTGGGACATTGACTCACTGATCCACACCACCAGGATCTACAGTAGGGACATCGGAATGTCAATCGGACTGGAGAAATGTGAGCAAATGATAATAAAGAAAGGGAAGGTAATCCATACGGAGGACATTGCACTCCCAGAGGGCAGTATAACAGATGTGGAAGAAAGCTACCACCGGCAGATCACCGAAGTGGCTGATATAAACAAGGCCTATCAATGGCTGGAGAGGGCTGGACTGAAGGACAGCACAGAGGCACTAATCATGGCAGTACAGGAGCAGGCCCTGAGCACCAGCGCAATCGAGTCCCAGATCTACCAAACCAGACAGGATCCCAGGAGCAGACTATGCAAAGGAGCCCCTGAAACACAGCAGGGTGCAACATACCAGCAGGCAAAGAATACATGGAGCACCAATGACATATTATAGTGCAGGTTATTTAGGCTAAAGGTAAACAGAAGTGATGCACGGTGCTGTAACACCTTTTGCTTTCAGAATGACTCTGCAAGCTGCCAACTCTGCCTCTCAGGAAACAAAACAAGACTTTATCACTCCAAGTTTGACAGTCGGTGTCACACTGAGGAGCCAACCTTTCTTCTACCAGATGATCTAAACTAAAGATCTGACCAAGGAGGTTTTCTTTTTACTGGTATTTATCTGCTTGTTTGTTTGTCTGTTTGTGTTCAAGATAACTAAAAAAGAATTATGGATGGATTTTCAGGAGTTGTTGGAAATGTGAAAAGGAATAACTAGTTCATTGTTTATGGTTTTCCGGCTCATCGTTTGGACTTTTTTAGACCTGTTGCCCTTGGCGGAGGTTCCTGCTCTCCAAATACTATTCAAGTTTTTCTTTTATTCCTGTCAGAATTTCCTCCAGTCTCCACTTACATCATGGACTTTGTAACTCTTTGATTTTCATTGTGGTGTTTTAGTCATTTTTCCCTGATTAATAACTGTTTTCCCTGATATGCCTGAAATTTACAATCTCCTTCAGTTAAATGTTGCCCAGCTTATGTGACAACACGCTGCAGCCTTGTCTACACTAACGAAAGAAGAAAAACTAATTACCTGTGATATTTAATGAGCTCTCTATACACACACACACACATAAACACACATGCAACAATCCGAACAGGCTTTACTTAAACCATTACAACAGCATTAACATGAATCATTACAGCAGAAAATGAAAATATTTCATGCAGAGAGATTCATCCTAATGAGACCTGGCTGCTCTGAAACCATCAGAGGGTCATTTGTCAGGACAACACTGCAGCTGCTGGAGCTTTTTAATACTCTGCAATTTATGATCCTGTCCATTCACCAAAGTGCCTCTTTCCCCAGGGGGTCATTACTGGGCTCCTGACTTCATATTGGTACTTAACATTACCAATAAATGGGGATCCAGTGTCAATAAACGGCATTGCTGATTTTTAACTGTTTCTAAAGGGGTGGGAAGCTGAGGGAGGGGGGTTTAGAGATGAAATAAAAGGTAGATCCTCATTTTTTATTAATAAATGCAGCAATCATATGAATATTATCCAATAAAAATAGTGAAAATAAGCAAGAGGAACTATTTTTCTGTGCTCCACTTCTGCAATCAAAGCATCTGTCTGTCACAAAGAAACATTTCTGAGAGCTTTGGAAAGGTGTAGCCTTTCAGCTTGTATCACTTTGACTTCATTTGCATCACTTCTAAAATAACATCTCATCATATTTGCCTTCTGGGATCGCAAGCGTGACCCGCTGATGTTGTCTCTGCCTGTTGTTATCTGTAATGTCAGTTGGGTTCTGAAACCGCCAAGATGTAATCCGTCTCTCTTGCCTGCAGGGAGAACGTCTGCAAAGATTCAAAGCACTAAATGTACGCATGACAGGCCGTCTTAAAGTTTGCAAAGTTATTCAGCTGTTTTTATTTGAATTATTATTAATTTATTATTATTATTTGTCATAATAATAATAATAATAATAATAATAATAATAATTTATTATTTTTATTGTTATTGTTGTTGTTATTATTATCAATAATAATAATAATAATAATAATAATAATAATAATAATAATGTATTATTATTATCTCAGCATTAGCATGTTTACCTTTCGCCTAAATAACTTGCACTATAAGATGTCGTTTTCATTTTTAAATGTCATAAAAGCCTGTTTAGGCATAAAATAAAATCAACACAGCAAAGGTTTCACTTGTATTTATACAACAGCTTTTTGTAAAGGGTACAGTTTCTTTCATCAGAATGATTATTTGACGTCAAACAAGTGGCAGCTGTGGCTGTTGTGGTCAAACGCTTCACGTCTATTATGTAAATATGTATTCAAGCTTTTCAGGAATAAGTGTGATGGACTGTGTGCTGCTACAGCTCGCTGTTAGGGAGTCATAATTCAGCCACTAATCGTGTACACACACACACATCCGTCATATCTATTCAGAACAGGATTTCATTTGTACTTTCTGCTTTGCAAGACGCAACATGCACTACGAAATGTTTCGGAAGGTTGATCCTGCCTGCATTTAGCTAAAGTATCCTGATGCCTGAATTCATCGTGCAATTTACTCGCATTCAAATGCATCAAATAGAAGATTTAAAATTAAAGCTGCATCGCAAAGTCAAAAGTTAATTAAACATAATATATCTCTAAAACACTGTTTTATTGGTATTTAATCATTTAAATGATTTTTTTTTGGTCTTAAAGTGAGTCATTCATATCTGCTTGCCACATATATGTTATGTCATTTTGACTACGGCGTCTCTGAATGGACAAACAACTCAGAGTGGAAAATGAGAGCAGTACCAGTAAAACTGCAGTACCAGCTTTGCTTGAAAGGTGCTAGAGCACCGTTTGGGATACGTAACACCTGAAAAGACATCAGTAGTTACCTGTAGTGCGGTCTTGCTGCACCTTAGGCCATCGGATCCACTCCCACATGAAAACATGTTTATTTCTGGAGGTTTTTTGTCCACTGACAGCCACCGTCCATTCAGAACGGTGTTTGGCATTTTAAACTTATTTCTGTGCACAACTTTACCAGAAGATGTTCCTTCTTCTTACACACTGTACCTTTAACCCAGTGAGGCAAAAGCAGCATATTTAATACAGTTTCTGAGACATTTTGCATCATTTGATGGTAGAAACTTTCCTCAAATTCCTGTTTAACATAATCTAATGCTTATCTCCTGCCTCCTTATGGCTAGTATGAAGCAGAAGACGACACTATAGTATATATGACTGATCACATGTTAATAAATGGTTAAAAAAACAAACAAACCTGTATTTTGTTAAAGGGCCAAATTAAGACTTCTCTAATGATCATGCCATATTTAAGGTAATAAATTATGTATAATTCTGAAAGGCAAAGGGGACAACATTTGGACAACATTACAAACAACTGATTGGATGACCACGCCGGCTTCTAATAAATGATGTCTTATGTCTTTTTTTATTTTTAATACTTGCTGTACAAAAGTCAAGCTTCTGCGTTTGATTTGCAAAATCTGACCCTGTGGCAGCACTTTGCATTGCTTATTTATTTTTTGTTCAGTAAAGCTAATAAACCTGAAGGCATTTAACCCCACGTAACAAGTTACAAACTTATGTGAGATGACATGACAGTTATCACAAATTTTCTCTCCACAGGTGCAACCATGCAAACGTTACCTTCAAGCTGAATTTTCCACGAGTGTTGAAACGCTCATGTCAGTTTTTCAAGCACCCTGCGACCGCTCATGTGCACGATTGCTCAATGAAGGCCCTTCAAATATATCTATCATACGGTTCAGTTCTCACAGATCCACCCTCAGAGCATGACTGATGCCTTGTTTATGCTGTCAAGCACTCTAAATGACGCTCTTTCTGCGTTATACTCAATCCCCCTGTAGCAAAATGTCAGCGGGTTGGCACATGTTCAAAAATAAGATACAATATTGCAGTTAATCAACGATGGAGAAATATAAAGAAAGACTTCTCCTGAGGCACCTCGCCCCATAAAACAACAAGAAATAAAACGGCTCGAGTGTTCCCATTCAAATCACCGCTGACATGACAGCTTACTCTTTCTGCCAGGCAGGTGAAAAGGCCCTGTTACATGCTTCTCTGACACTTTTCATTATCACCTGCACAAAAGCAACAGGGAAAGACGAGGAGGAGGAGGAGGAGGGGTGATGCTGACAGTATCCCCATGCTCATTCATCAAAGCCCAAGGTATCTGCATCGTGCATTTGAGTCAATAAAGCCCGGTGAAACTGGAGCTGATTTCTTGCTAAATTCCGCCATTAGTCACAGGCCCATATTTCAGGATTAGCCAATCTTAAAAGAGGGTAATTGTTGCACAAGAGGGGTTTTTAACCACGTCTGAAGCCGTGCACGCTCAGCTTTTTGACTGTTTGTTTAGGTACACGCTTCAAAAAGTGTTTTTCTTCCACTACGACTGGAAAGTGATAAAATTCCTGAGTTTGTGGCCCTTTGAGAATTTCAGCACAAAAGATATGAGAGACGAAGCTCATGAATGGGGTTATTGCATGTTTTAAAAAGTCTAATGGTTACCTACTGAGACTTTCCAATGGCAGTTTATATGCTTGTGCCGTTTTTTCCCAGCCGTGCTTGGCGTGGTGCGATCACGTTTCCTCGTCGAGGTGAGGTGCGCCCAAGAGCTGCACAAGATCCCCGATGACATTTGATCAACGCCTTAATCGTTATTTTGGGGCAAAGCGGGATAAATGGCGCCTGAAGGAGTATCGTCAGATTGAGTTCCCCCTTCCTTCCCCTTTCCTTTGCTTTTTTTTTTTTTTGTTTTTTTTGTTTTTTGTTTGGATTAAACGTCTAATTCTGCGTCATGCATGTTAAAACTTTGCAACTGAGGGAATTTTTCAGCACCGGCTTTAATCACCAGAGAAACATGCGGAGGAACAAGCCATTATTTGCAATTCTATCCCGTTTGATTTCTCGCTGCAGTGAAAGGAAATAGTTCCCATCGAGCTCTGTGAAACAAGTAAACCATAACATTTGGTCAGGCTCTCTCGTGTGGTTTCAGGAAAAACCAAAATATCCCATCCAGACAGGCTTCCACAGGCTGGTGGTGCACACTGAACTTCTGCTGAACTGCTTGTTAATGATTATAACCCTGATATATGCGGGCCTATATTGTAAATGAGGGCACACTTAGGAAACCACAGGGGCCTTGTTATGCTTTTGCTATTTTCTTACAGCTTAAGGAGGTCCACCTGTTCCCTCTTCAGTCACACCGTGTTGCTGTGAACTCTGAATATTTTAAAGAAATGCAAAATCAGTGCTGTCAGCAGCAAACAAGTTTACCTCCCCCTATAAAGTGAATCAGATTTAGTGTTTAGACTTTAAGATCCAGAAACAGCATTGGGAAGCAAACATCTGCCGTGGAGCAGGATTGTTGCGCCGGACTTCGTGCATGTGACTGACAGCTGGTTTTTGGTGAAATCACAGCTGAAATTGAACTTTGGGTTTTTTCTCCTTGTTTTGGCTGTTTTTTTTCCAAAGGTGGGGGTTTCAGCGCATACCATGTTGCTGTTCAGTAAAAGCCCTTCCATGCAGCTGCAAGGGGAAATATGAAAACTAAAAACATTGTATTCACGCTCACTTGGAGCTGTATTGAGCATCTGGGGAGCTCTTCCCCGCCGTGCAGTCTGTGTTAGCATGCTGGCGAGGTGCTGTTGTGGATACAATTAGTTTTAATCCCTGAAAACATGCACAAATATGTCTTCTTTCAAAGTGTTTAGTCTGAAGACAAAAGTTGCTCATGCAATCAGGGCAAAGCGCTAAAAGAAGACAATGGTTTGGTTTAATCACCAAAATGGCAATTAAAGACGTTTTAGAGGTTACAACAACCTATGGCAAACTTTGATGATAACAAATTTGTCTTTCTGGCAGAAATTTACCTGGAATTTGAAAAATAATCTGCATTGAACGGGAAAATACGGTAAACACAAGTTCTGTCCAGTGCTGGTTGTTAAGAACATGTGTGAATTACAGAAATGGACTGTTGAGGTTGACTAAAGGCCTCCTTCATGAGAACACAAGAGAACTGCTGCAACGAGAGACGTTTTACAGCAATACACCTCTAAAATGTTAAAATTTCACTTCACTGTGGTCAGACTCATCGCCGTGGTAACAAAGTCCATAAAGGAGACGCCATTTGCTTTTTCGTTGCATGTCTCAAACACTTAAAGACATGCTACAGAACTTTTACCATTTTCGCCGTCATGCTTCCCCCATCGACGGCTAATCCAGCATCCATCTTGCATCCTACCTGACCTGTTAGCTCTCTCCAGTCAGCAGAAAACCATCTTACCATGTTGCTTTGTTCCTTTCTGATGGCTGAATCAGTGATGTTGTGTGTTGGAAACAACCAGTTGTTATTATACCATGAAGCAAAACATCACGTGGCATCCTGGATGTAAAAGTTGTATAGTGTCAGGACACCCCAGAAATGCACGATAGATGTCAGTAGATGCGTTTCTATTACATCTAGAATTGCTAAAAAAAAAAAAAAACAAAAAAAAAAACTAAACTAAATATTGCAATAAAAACTGCTAATAGAAACATTAAAAAAAAAAAAAAGTCTCAAATATTGCTAAAATATTTTTAGGCTCTAAGGTGGTGGTTTTTAAGATGTTTCAACATAGAAATACATTTCAAAAGTTTAATGGAAACATATTAATTTGCATTTATGTGTCCCCGGACGTGATGGGGGACCATGACTAGTTCGTTGCCGGTAAAGACGGTGCGTTGCGGAACAAACAAGAGCAAATTTTAGAGTTTTAGAAAAGAAAAAGAGGGAGAAAAGCTTCAAAAGTGAGTAGAAAACCCCAAAATAACGCAAAGTTGCTGCCTTGCATAAGCTGTGATTCTCACAAAATCTCATGAGACGGACGAGATTTTACGAGACTTGAGGCCAATGTGCTAAACACTCTTCAATGGAAACACACAAATCACAACTGTTGTTTGTCGAAACTTACAAATATCGCTTTTATTTTGCAAAAAAACATCATGGAAATGCAGCTACTGTGTCAAGTTTTAACATCAGAAAGACACAATGCATCTTTAAATAGACTAATCCAGCTCAGATCAAGCACAAAGTGTTGTAAAAATGTGACATGAGGATGTTTAATAGTATGAGCTGCAGATTAACAGATTTTGTTATGTGGCAAAAAAAAAAAAAACCCAAAACCCAGCAGCAAATCCACATATCAGTACCGTCTCTGTGTACTAAAAAACTTTTATCATTTCCACCTGCATCAAATTCTCTATTGTTTGGGTTTCTTGGACATTTGTCCATCTATGATCATTTTTGCTTTATTAGACTAAAAAGGATTGAAGTCAGAATAATTACTAAAACAAAATAACTAACGTTTCTCGCGGGTTTTATTGTCCATGTTCACACCTTTCAGCTTTTTTCATCAACTGGTTTCCTCTAGTCACATCATTTTTCCCGCTCCTCTCCTAAGACTTCACACGAGACTCTACTTGAAGCCTCCTGTGAGCCTCCTGTGCTCTGGCTGAGCGCCAGAACCGTCTACATTTCGCTGATGGACTCGTACAGCAATTTGCCTGAACAAACTTCTCCCAGCTGTACAGCTATACTTCTGGAAAATGAATCATTGTGACAATTTCAGGCATGTTTGGCTTTTCAAATGGATTTTTAGTGATTTCCCTTCCTGTAACCGGTGTTATTTGAGTCAAAATAAAAATAGAACTGACTAATGTTCGCACACCTCTCAAATGCGGCATTCGCTTCATCTGAGAGCTTTTTCTTTTCAGGCAACAAACTCTGAGTTCAGTGGAAACCTGTCATGAGATGAATAGCTGGTTAATACAGGCTTTGAATGTACTACAAATGACACCACCATACATAACATAACATAACCTTCCCACAAGATGGAGCAGACAGCCCTGCTTTGACTTTTTTTAAGGTTTAAGCTTGTCGTTCTCTGGATGCATAGTTTAAAACCCATGTCTGCACATGTCCAAAGTCACGTTTAGCTATGTGGGATTTAAACTGTGTCTGGACTGGGCTGTGTTTTATGGAATCAGATTTGTTTCAGAATCTCCAAGCAAGCAAAACTTTTTAAAACTCAAGCAAAAAAAACAACAATTAAAACCAAAACCTTCTAAAACTTAAGTAAAATAGATTATCTCAAAATCAAAATTTATCAATCATCATGAAATCTATTAGGCTTTTAAGTGGTTAAATTGAGCAGTTTTGTTTGCAGTTTCCTCTTTCTCTCTTGTGAGAGATTGTGAAGCAAAGATTGTGAAGCGCAACCAAAATAGCGAGAAGAGAGAAAGAGGAAGAGGAAACTGCAAACAAAACGACTCAATTTAACCAAATAAAAGCCTAATAGTTTTCATGATGATTGATCATTTTTTATTTTGAGAATTTATTTTACTTAAGATTAAGAAAGTTTTGGTTTAGATGTTGTTTTTAGCTTGAATTTTAAAAAGTTTTGCTTGGAGATTCTGAAACAAATCTGATTCCATAGTTTTATACTTATAAAATCTGACAGGGCTTAGTTGTTATGCAGGAAAATGGAATAAATGTGACAAAAACACAGAGTGTAAGTCATATTCTACAGATGCCTGGTGAGGCTTTTTTTTATTCTGATCTCCTAAAATCCTCTCGCATGCCATTAATTCATGCTTCATTTCCCCTTCAGAGCCTTGCGTGGTGGATTTGCAACTCACTCCAAACCATAACACCCCCACCACCATGCTTTATAGTTCTCAGCAGGACTCTAGATTAACGCCAAATGCAGGTTAATGCTTTAATGCTGTATGTGTCATATTTAAAGCAGATAGTTATGCATCTCTTTATTTTAAAAACTTTGCTCAAAACCCTGTTGAAGAAAATCTGATACATGTGTACTGCTGCCTGGTAGATAGATTCAGCACGACAAACATTTTAACGTCTCACAGTAGTAATCTACATTTTTCTACAAGGCAACCCCCCCCCCCCCCCCCCCCCCCCCCCCCCTCAAAATTAAAGAAACAATTCTGGGGACCTCTTTTCTCCTGTGCTGGAAAAATGTAAAGAATTTTGAAGGTCTTTGAAGGGTTAAAATGAAACTAGGAGGGTAAAAATTTCTGCAGTGGACCGGCGACTTCTCCAGGGTGCAACTGCCTCTCGATCCTGAAATGGACCAAGCAGTAAAGAAAACGTACAAATAAACAAAACTTTATGAGCAACTTTGGCAGGTCATCTTTCATGGATCGTCTAAGAAGTCAAGAAGAGAAAACAAATCCAATAGAAAGATAAATCTACTGTCGCTGCTACTCAGCTTTTACTTTTTAAAATTTGCTAAACAACATTAAAGACACACTGCAGAACTTTTGCCATTTTTCTGTCACGCGCCCCCAATCAACGGCTAATTCGCCACCCATCTGCATCCTTCCTGACCGGTTAGCTCTCCAACCAGCAAAAGACGATCTTACAATGACTCTAGATTTGTGTCTTTCTCTCTTTTAATCTCCTTGCGTTTCTTTGCTGAATCAGCGATGTTACATGTTCACAAACAATACTGTGAAATTAAATGAAACGTCACGTTGTGTCCTGGATGTAAAAGTTGTATAGTGCAGTTTCTCAGCCTCGGGACGCTGCTGGGTAGCAGCGGCTCCAGAAAAACACAGTATAGGTGTCATCGAAAAAGTTTGGGACGCCAAGTTTTAATGTCAGAAGGTTACGTAACATGAGAAAATTTAACATGACAGGAAAATTAGTGTTTATAATCGGGCAAAAACCTATCTCTCAGGGTCCTGTGTGGGACACTTAGGTGTCTATTAATGTCTAAATCAAAACTATGTCCTTGTCAGTACTGTAAGGTTATTACACTCACTGAAGACCCTAGATCTGTGTGGATGAATCCGTACTGTCACTAGCCACGTTTCCAATACAGCTTATCACAAAAGAAAAGCCATATTTCTAACGTTTTGACAAACTATGATTGAATTTGCAGACGTTTCCACTGAACGGCGCTTGGTGCAGAAGGAAAATAACGTCACTATAGACATTTACCTTCTTCTTGATGAAATGAAAATACAAACAAATGGTAGCAGCTCCTTCCACAGATGTATCATCTGTAAATAAAAGTGTCCTGCCCTCATTACCTGCGAGGCTTTACAGAGAAGAAGTTCAACCAATCAGATGATTCTGTAAACGTCCTCTTCGCTTAAAGCCAAAGCAAAACAGGAGTCTGACATATGACAAGCCAATCTGTTCAGAGAGCAAGTCGTCACAGGATCCCCATCCAGGTTTAGCAAGTTACACATTCATCAGCTATGACACAGAACAGGGAAAATGCCTTCTGAATGCTGAACGGTGGGAGGATTTGTATCGTGAAAGGCCTCAGAAGGAGGGAGGTGGGGCACTTTGACAAGCTCTTTGTCAGCAGAGGAATCACATATTAACTGCAGCGCAGGGCGGCTGCCAGCACTGTCACTGAGCTTCCTTCTGAAAGTCCTCAAGCTTTTTAATTCAAGAACAAATACGTTTGCCATGTATTGTTTTCTCAAAGTGAGTGTTGAGTCTCCAGTGAAAGGATGAAAGCCCAAGTACCTGAAGGCAGCATCAGATCCAGTTTGTCAGAAACAGGTCTGTCCTCACCTCAGTAGTGGCTTAAGCTTCGAAGCCTGTCAAATCGCACAAGGCTGACAAAACACACATCATCCTCTGTTTACACACACTGCTAAGAACGGTGTGCATTACAGCAAGTAATAACCTGCATGCAATTAAACAGGCACATTTCAAAATCCAAGTGGATAAAAAAACCTCAAAGAAAATAAATTAAATTTTAAAATGAATGTTTAAAGAAGCAACAGAAGAAAAGTGTTCAAGTATTCAAGCAAATGTAAGCCAGTTTACGTGGAGGCTAAAATCCATGAGAAAATATCCCACAATGCATCATTTCTGTCAAGCTGCTCAAACAGACCTTTTGTTGAAATGTCCAGACTGATGTTTTTTTGTTGAAAGACACTTTCTCTGCCCGTAATGAAGAGAACATGTCAGCTCTCCGCCGTCAATCTCGAGACAAGAAGCTTCGTCCTTTTTACAAGTAACGACAGAATGTAATGAATGTTTTACTGGGTTCCAGCACGTACTCACATGTGGCAACTCCTAAAACTAGAATGTTTGACATTATACATATAGTTTTTTATATTTACTTCATTCAATAAATAAAAATCACATTTTAAAATCAAACTTAAAATTTTAAATGAAAAAAGAAGCAGTAAAGGATGTGTTGACCACTTTTCTTTCTAGCCATCAACACAATGTATTCATAAGATTTTCCACAAAATCACTTGTTCCCAAATGAGGGAAGGATAGAGAGTTATATCAGTGCAGCATCTGCAGTAATGTGGCCTGTCGTGATGAGGAAGGAGCTGAGCCAGATGGAAAAGCTCTCGATTTACCGGTTAATCTACATTCCTGCCATCACCTATGGTCATGAGCTGTGTGTAGTGACCCAAAGAACGAGATCAGGAATACAAGTGGCTGAAAGGAGTTTCCTCCGCAGGGTAGCCGGGCTCTACCTTAGAGATAGGGTGAGAAGCTCAGTCATCCACGAGGGGCTCAGAGTAGAGCCCTCCACATCGAGAGGAGCCAGTTGAAGTGGCAAGGGCATCTGGCTAGGATGCCTCCTGGACTTCTCCATGGTGAGGTGTTGGAGACACGTCCCTCCAAGAGACCCAGACACACTGGGGGGATTATATCTCTCGGCTGGTCTGGGAACACCTCTGGACCCCCCACCCCCATTTTAAAAAATAAATTATAAACTGCTAAAGAAAAAAAAAAAAAAAAACTTTCAAGAAATTATGTAAATTACAGAAGGTAACTGTGTCTAAAAGGCCGTGAAAAAATCTAAATTGTAGTCAACATATAAACTTGATCTTTTTGGTAGAATTTCACATCAGTTTTTTGGAATTTAAAATACAGTTTTAACTCTATCATGCACAGTCGTCCACAGTGGACACATATGAAAGCTATTTTCTTGTATGGGTAAGGATGGTATATTTATAAATTTCTTGCTTCAGTGGACATCAGTGAGTCACTGTAACAGTACTTTATACTTAAATATGTACACATATACACCGTAATTACCAAATTTGCTTTAGTAATAAACATGTAAAATAAAATTAGCCATATTTAAGTTAAACATATTCATACTTTAGAAATATGATAATGCGATTTTAGAAATATTTTTTTAAGAATATATTAAAATAAACTAAATAAATAAAGAGTAATATATGATCAAGAAAATGCATTATTGTAAGTCAGTAATGGTCAAATATTGCATACAAACATTTAATAATTCATGCATGAAAAGATTAAGAAAATGTGTTGGACTTGAAGACGAACATTTTCTGCAAGATGTGCATATATTTAATCTAAAAGTCCTACTATATTTCTACATGTCCAGTATAACTTGGGTCTAAGCATTGTGTTATATAAAGGATGCAGGTTAAAAATATTTCGGATAAATTTCCTGAATAAATTTTGGCTAAGCATTATGGCTAAGTAGAAGTAAGCAACTTAATCTGAGGAGAAAAGTACAAAAAAGCTGGACGACAAACTTCACTTTTCATCTGTAGTGAACAGCCGACAGAAACATTCCTCTACAGATACAGACAGACACATTGCACCTTTTTTACACCTTAACCCCACTCCTGTGCATGTGGTTAAGATGAAGTGGTCTTAACAGCTCACAGATGCTCACCATGCGCTGATGGTGGGCAGGTATTCAAGGCTGAAATCATCCCCCCCACCATTCGAGCTGCATGGCTTCACTGTGACAAGCTCAAAACACATGCTGGGTTTGCATTTCAAGCTTCGCTTCTGCTACAAGTTGAAAGGGCTGGAAACACATTGGGGAAAAAGAGCCAAACTATCCAGGCTTCGTATGTTTCATCCAGTTCCAACGGGCGGTGAAAGAAGACGACACAACTCAATTACAGATGCCATTAACAGACATGTATCAGAAGCTGTTTCTTTTTTTATTTGCACTTCAAAACGTTACTGTAAAATATCTAATGTTTGGCTTTTGCTGCTGCTGGAGCAGAATTTCGCCTGAATTTGGCTCTTTTTTGTTTCGTTTTTGCTTTGTGCACTGGGTTCTTTGATTTTGCATTTCACATTATTTAATTCCAGACAAAGGTTGCCAACTTCTGTGTAATGTTTCTCAATGTGAACTTCTATACTGATGATATTTTAAGAACTAAGAAGCTATTTAAAGCACAAACATTCCCAAACAAAAAAAATAATAGCTGTCTTATGCATTGCATTCAATTCAATTTCATTTCGTGGTTGCGTTCGAGGGCTTGTTAAATGGATGAAAAGAAAGGCTGACATTTCCACAGTAAATGCAGAATGATTACAGATGATCTCTTGATAATCGACGCTTGTGCTTATCCGTCAGAGAACATTATCAGGTTATCGTTGTGCCGCTACTTCGGTCTGGCCAGGGCCACCATATGTCAGGCAGGTTGTAATATTAAACAGCATGCTTTAACAATGAATGGCAGAACACCTGCAACACAGGCAACTACAAAGAGGCTTCCTCTGACAGCATTTCCTCTCTTCACAGCCTCTGACATGGCCCCTGCACCATCTTGGAAAAAGATCTCAGTGCCGTTGCTCTGTACCAGATGCTGGTCCCTCGAGAGTGCTCAAAAGCAGCTTTTGCAAATTGAGTACCGGCAGGCAGAAATTGTTGGTGGAATGATGAAGGAGGGCACAGCGCACCTGCCCGTAAATCTGGTCAAAGTTCTCCTTTCATGAGTCACACTTGAAATAACCACTTGAAAAATAACCATCATTGATCACAGGGTTGGGGTGAAAGCATCGTTTAGAAAAATCCTTTCCTGAGGTGTCAATAGACATCTGAGTTCCAAAAAAGCCATGCAGTTGCTTAATATATTCATATGTTTATTTTTAATTTAACAAATATGTCATCATTGATTGGTTACACTTGCATAATAACTTTGATAAGAGTAAACAAAAATGAGTCATTTGTGGACTTCATTTCATGAACTTTAAGGTGATTTGGCTCTCCTTACGATAACATATTATGATATAAACATTTTTAAATGCAAAAGCTCATGTTAACTACTATCTTAAATGTGTATTGTTAATTATATCTATATCTATATATATATATTCTATCTATCTATCTATCTATCTATCTATCTATCTATCTATATATATATATATATATATATATATATATATATATATATATATATATATATATATATATATATATATATATATATATATATATATATGTTGCCTCTTCAACCCTTTCCTTTACCTCAACATAAAAAGCCCAAAATGGTGACAACTAGCATGTTAGCTCTCGTTCCGCTTAAAGTGTTTAGCGTAGTGTTTATACAAGATGTTGTCGTTATGAGAAAGCAGTCAAAAGAGGAAAAAAATCCCTCCGTTTTCTGTTACCAAGCAAAAAGAAGCTTCGGTCATTTACTTTTCAATTGACTAGCAGCAAAAGCTAAAACTGTTGCTAACGTTTTGCTTAATCCGTTGCTAGCTATTGATTTATTTGCTGCTGTAACAATAATTCAGTCAAGCCAAATTCCCAAACACACATTCAGGTTTCAACAGAAAATCTTTTTATTTTGTGTAAACGCCAGCTGTTAAGCATTACAGCTGTGTAAATCCTCCCTGATGTGGTAAAAACTAATTAGCTGCTAACTGGCAGTAGCAATCAGTTAGCAATTTGATGTTTTACGGTTGTTAGCTTTGTCATTTTTCTGTTTCTTATGTGAAATTCAAAATCTCAAAACACAATGTAGAGGAAGTTATTAAAGATAAAAACAAGCATAGAGAACTGTAATGGCTAGCTGTATGTTAAATAGAGAGGCTGTGCTGTTAGCGCTTAGCTAATTATGAAAATGTACCAGTCAAATGTTTGGATAAAGCCAATTTAAACATAGATGAATAAAATAGAGGGGGGAAAAAGGCATAACCTTTAAAATTTAAAGTTGTAATAGATATTATTTAGTTAATACTGAAGTAATGAAAACAATGACTACACAATTAAATGCAGAAACATAGCTCAAATCTAATGTAAACTGTAACACACTTAACAATCATATCTGCTACACATGACAAATGCTGCCTGTCACTGCTGTTTAAACAGTCCCTCCATCATCAGACTGAGAAATAAAATAAGTACACCACATTGTTAGCATTGGTTATTCAAATGGGACTCTCAGATAACGCAGAGGTAAAGCAAACAGCTCGCTGCCAAATGTGGCTCATGTAAAACTAATTATAACACACCTTTAGTTTGCACACACCTGTGGATGACAACACAGTGTGTGCATGAAAAACAAGGTTTGTGTTTACAAGTGTCAAGAATAGACGTTCTATCATCACAATATAATGAAAAAAAGAAATTAGGAGCATCACCATAAAAGTCATTTAATCAGAATAGCTCAGTTATCATTTCAACAAAATTAGATAATTTTCCTTAAATCAACAAAAGGCAAGAAGAATATTTACAACAATAATAAATCATAATTTGTGCCAATAATTTGTCTACTTTTTGCCTTTACAGCATTATATTCTTTTAAGACCTCTCTCAAATAATTTAAAGATTTAAATTGAACTGCAAATAGATGGTTAATTAAATTCACTGTATTCCACTTATATGCCTAACTACTGCTATTTCGCTACGTCATGGTTATCAGTCTGTCTTTGCTTACACAAGGTTTTAGTAAATTCAGTGTTTGTATAATAACAATAGTTTGTGAAATGTGCACACAACTTACAGTATGTGTCCTGTTTTATCCATGTATCAAATTGTGAATATGTAATACTGATATTTATCATTCTTCAATATATATAGATACAAGATTATGTCTTAGGCTAGATATAGATTTTTAATCTGGTATTAAAATATAAAAATAGCTCCATTTAAGTCCTGGAACATTTGTCATGTGATGTGTTTACAACATGCAATTATGTACATACATGTCTTTTTATGTATTATAAATGTATTGTTATTAAGATAAAATTATGAAAAACTACATTTTTAACATGAAATCATTTATTCACATATTGAAAATGTTCATTTTTGCTGGAATTAATTGAAAAAAATAATTAAAAATATTCAGATATCTGATAGCTGTATTATTATTTATTTGATATTCCATTAAAAAGACAAAACTACACAGCATATTTACAAAGGAAAGGATGAAAAAATTATTTCAAGAGACCTAGTTTGCATCTGTTAAATGATTGTTCTTTTGTTCAGTTTGTCTATTGACAAACCTGTACACTTTGAATAAAGCGTCATGCCAGTGACTCCCCCGGAGCTTTTTTACGGAGGGTTTCAAGGTGAGTGGAAGCCACAACCACTAGTTCCTTTCACTGACAAATGACTGTGGCCAAGCCCTTTCCTGGCTTTGTGAATTTGAAGGGGGCGGTGGCTTCAACCACTGAATTAATAAGATGTGTTTATTTGGGTAAAATTTACATTCAGGATACCTTTGCACATCCTTTTTGAAGATACATGAGAGAGTACAGAATTGTTGAGGGGGGGAAGTTGAGATCAAAGTTCAGATAAGCAGCTTTGTTTATTGATCTGTGAGGCAGAAACCATTCAAATGATGGTTGAGCAGGACTTTGAATGCCTCACAGGGTCATTGCAGTGTCATTGCAAACAGATAGCACGCACTGAGGAAAATTATGTAAATAATTATTGTATTATTAATTTGATCTGTACAAACATGATTAGCTGCAGCAGAAGCCCATTATGTCTCTTTATAGTTCCACGCTACAGAATGCATGAAAATACCTGTTGGAAGACAATGAGGTGTAAAAATCACGTCTGTTTATTTCACATGCAAAAAATAAAATAATTTTATATGTGGAAAATGTTAACATTTTAATACTTAAACCAATCTATCTATCTATCTATCTGTCTATCTGTCTATCTGTCTGTCTGTCTTTTTAATGCGTTATATACAAAAAGGAAATTTAAAGTAATAATAATAATTATTATTCTTAATAAATAATATAATATCAAATCATAAAATCAACTAATTGTATTTTTATTATTAATAATAATAAATTTATGAGCTTTTATTGTAATTAAAATTGTGTTTTTACACACTATTTTTACACAGACACATCTACCACACACACACACACACACACACACACAATTTTATATATATATATATATATATATATATATATATATATATATATATATATATATATATATATATATATATATATACACACACATGTGTATATATATATATATATACACATGTATATATATATATATATATATATATATATATATATATATATATATACATGTCTGTGTAAAAATAGTGTGTAAAAATACAATTTTAATTACAATAAAAGCTCATAAATTTATAATTATTAATAATAAAAATACAATTAGTTGATTTTATGATTTGATTTGATGTATATGTATGAGGTTAGACAGATTAGATCAAGGATAAACTGCTTTATCTTTTTGTAAAGAAAACATAAAACAGTTTTTGATGTCAAAGTAATGCAAATAGAGCTTTGTAATACTTGTGTATGATTTGCATGATGTGCCTTTGAGACTCCACAATGCTATCATTAGACTTTCCAAGTTTGTACATGTAAATATGTCCAATGGCACACAATTATTCTGGACTCAGTATGTTTGTTTAAAACTCAGGTGCATGTAATTCACAGGTGCCTCAGAATACCAGGAGCTTTTTTTTTTTTTTTTATCGTTTGGGGCAACTGCTGGTCACTGCTTCCATCTTGTGTTCATTTTGCAGACTACAAAAGGAGTCCAGATGTGGCGAACCTGTTTGATTTTCTGGAATGTGCTCTAAATACTTCCCAAACCACCACAAAGTAGTGTTTTAGTGTTTTATTTGCTTCTATACAGTGAATATGTGTGATAATTGGTTTGATAAGCAAACATTTAACGCCATGTTAAACATGTCTTTGAAATAAATTTGATTCATATTTGATGTCATTATTTTAAATAGCTCACATTTAAATGACATCTCTACAGAGTTCAGATTAGATTTCTTTAGACAAGAAATGAAACGTTAGAAAGTCAAAATTACTGTTTTAAAAAAAAGGTTATCTAATCATAATTAGTCCAATTTAAGATTCCACATTTTGTATTCAGTATATTAAGAGAGTTTTACTTCAGCTTGATCTTCCACATGTAGTTTCAGCTGCTCAGTAAAGATACGGCCCAACAATTTTGGACTTGTATAACAGGACAAAAAAACGGAACTCTTATACAATTCTTTGAGTTTGTTAGCTAAACTTTTTACACACAAATAGTGCTTTTTTAAATGTAAAAACACTGTTACATTAAAAAATGAATTTTTATAATTAAAAAAAGCTGTGAAATGCATTGAATCAAAACATGCTTTGTACATTTATAATCGCTTATGCACATGGAATTTTTACTAGACCTTGTTGTTCTTTTTTCATTTTATTTTATGTATTTTATTTATTTTTTCTACACAGGTTTTTGGCCTTATAATGTTTATTGATTCAATTTATGCATTATTTCCAAACCTAAGCCTCTTTTTTATGGATGGCTATTAAGCTCAGTTTTTTTTTTTTTTTATTGTATCAAAATGTCTTTGAAGGGGTTATGTTCTAAGCCAGTCTTTTTTCTTGTTTCAATAAAAATAAATAAATAAATAAAATAAAATAAAGATACGCCCCAACTAAATAAAAATGATTGACGGACATTTCACCAATCAACGTCGAGGAAGGCGGGCTTTCCGGTGACGTCGCCAAATCAGTAATGGCGATACAAGAACTAAAAATGACAGCAAAACAACACCGAGGAGGAGTCATATTTTGAAGAAAAATTACAGTAATTCCTTCTAATTGTGCACAGTTTCAGATCACCCAAAAGGTAAAATAGCTCACGATGTTTGCTATTCTATATATAAGTACTTTTAATTAGTCTGCATGCCGCTAACTCTACAAACTTTCTGACACGGACACAGTTCGCTGGTTCGAGTCCGAAGCAAGAAGCAGCGCTCGCTAGCTAGCAGGCTACGTTAGCAAACGTCAGCTAGTTAGCTGTTAGCTACGTTGCCCATTGGTATGAACATGACAAGAGCTTGACTTTACTCTATTTTTCCTGCACAATCCGCGATGGCCACCAGTTTTAGGGGAAGCCATGATCCAATCAGTCATTTTAACGAGGTGGAAGTGAACGAGCTAACGTTAATCTGGCTGTATCTAATGGTCAGAAACAACAAACATGCGCAGCGTTGCCTTGCAGCTAATGATGGCTAAAGCTATCAGTTTATATAACGGTACATTTCCCGTTCCCGTTAAGTACCGTCTGCAGCCAATTGCTCATTTATAAAGTATGACAAACACGTTTCTGTTATTACTGCACATTTCTGTGTTATACAGCAAAGATATAAGTTTATAAATCCCGTTACACGTGTTGTGTTTCTAAATCTATACAGATCCAAAATCATGTTAAATGTCTGGGACGGTCGTTTTTAGCCTTTTCTAAAAACATTAGGAGAGAAAATCTTTTAAATTAAACATGTCGTGTACTGTAAATAATAGGAGGGAGTCTGAACAAGACACAATCAGCCTTGAAGTATGCAATGCTACACTTATATTGCTTAGCAGCTATTTTTAGTAGGATGTTGCTTAAAAAACAAAGTGTGCTGATTTTAATAATTTATTTATCTAATAAATTAGGGCTGGGACGATATGCTTTTGTCCCGATTCAATTCGATTCCGATCTTTTGGCAACGATTCGATCTAAATTGCGATTCTCACAATTCTTCGATATTGCTAATTTTTTTTAGATTAAAAATAAAATAAATGTATAAAACTTTTACTTTGCTAGTCATTTTTCTTCATTTCAATTAAGAAAAAAAAAACAACACAGTAGCCAGACCATCATTCTGCTGCTATAATGCCCAATGAGACAAGTAAAGATATCAATTAAAAACAATAAAAAAGACAAAATTTTTTATCATGGATTATTATTATTTATTTGGGAAAAAATAGATTTTTCAACAAAAAAAAAAAAAGATTTTAAAATTGTGAAGCAAAAAAGTCCAGATTTTCGATTTTTCAGTTTGATTTCCCCACCCCAACTAATGAATTAAAACATCACCACAATTACTCAGAGAAATGATTATAGAAGTCTGTTTATGTTTGACAAACTTGAACTATGAATTGACTTGACATTAAATAGCTTTAAAAATTTGATGTCATTCAGTTGTTTTTAGTCAATTATGTTCAGTGTGTTTTTATGTCCTGTAAAAATGTAGTTGCAATCATTCAAAGCTGCAGATAAATACTGAAGTCAATAGTGGTATATTTATCACTGTAATGCATGTCATAAACACTATAAAAGTAAAGAAACTTCAAGCATCTGAATTTGTTACCGGCTTAAATGCTTGAGTAAGATACTTAAGTACATTCCTGTGTTGCTCACCTGTAATTTTATGTGTTTTGTTTTACATGAAAAGCCACATTTTACACTAAATTGAACCCTCAGAGGGAAGAAAGGTTTATATGAAAACTAAAATTTGGATTAGAAAACCACAATTTTTTCAAGCTAGTGGCCTTTTGTTTTTCAGATTGATAGAAATAACACAGTTTTTTTTCTCCCATAGTTGACTGGTGTCTCCCAGTTGGTTAGTAGATGTCCACCCCTTCAGACCCATCAGGTGGTATGTCCCATCCAGGCCCTTCTCCAGGGGCAGGCCTGTCCCCGGGGCCCATATTGGGGCCCAGTCCTGGACCAGACCCTTCACCAAGCTCTGTTCACAGCATGATGGGTCCCAGCCCAGGACCTGGAACTCCCAATGCCCCTCATGGCATGCAGGGCCAGGGACAGAGCGACTACTCTCAGGACAGCATGTATCCTATGCACAAGGTATGTTGTGCCAATGTGTGCTGGTGTCAGTGCTGCACACGGAGTGTTGTAGCTTTACTGAAGCAATGGAAAGTTTTTCTGTTTATAAAAAAAAAACAAAAAAAAACAAAAAAAAAAAACCAAGCAGTGTGTATTTCCTGGTCCAGGGCGGAGAGCGAGGATCTGAACCAGATCATGTTGTAGGCTGTAGTTCTGTTTTGCGGTCTTGTCCCAGAACTACAGCCTACAACATGATCTGGGGTGGGGTTAGATTTTACTACTTGATGCACCAGTGTGACTTTGAAACTCAGGCCTTAATTTGTAATTGCCTCTAAAAAGGCTAAGTTGGTAAAGCAGGGCTATTTATTGAAAATGATATTTATGTGAATTATTCATTTTAAATTATATTTAAGATGATATTTATATCAATATTTATTGAAGTGAACTATTTACAAAGCAAAACAGTGAAAAAAAGCCATCAGTTTATTCTAGAAGTAGCAGGGATGTTTTTGTTTAGCATTTGTGAAAATAAAAAAGTTGTTTACATGTTTATTTGTGTTTCAGCCCATGGAGGGGATGAATGACAAGACAATGGCAGAGGCGATGCATTTTGGCCACATGAAAGGTGTGGGGATGAGATCCCTCCACAGCGGGATGGGACCACCTCAAAGTCCCATGGACCAACACAGCCAGGGTATGCCAACACTTTGTTTTTAAAGTTAGCAAAAATAGCAAATTTCAGCTTGCTGTTTGGTAACTTGCCTCCTTTGTAACTTTACACGTTGATCAGTGCTGCAAGTCAGCTGGTTTCTGTTGTTGCTTGCTTTTGACACTTGCTATGTTTACGTGGGAGTTTTAATTCCTCTTTAATTCCAAATAAAAGCTAATTCAGCTTTAAACTGATGAAAAATGACCTTGTAAAAATCTGATTTGTAAGTGGTTTATCTATCCATCCATCCATCCTAGGGGTGGGAAAATCGAATTGAAAAATTGCCACTTTTTGTCTCCTGAAAGCATAAAAGTGACAGAATGACCTGCAGATGACAGAAGGCTTGGTCACTGTTGATCTATATGTTATTTCCACTGTTGTTTATGTTGCTGCATCTATCAATACCTTTAATATTCATTTATAATCTAACTGAGGCTGTCCTGAATAAATTATTCAGAAAAAACAACAAAATACTCAATGTTGGACCAGAAAAGGCAAAAATAGCTTGAACTCAATGCTTTTCACATGTTGTGTTTCTGTCTGGTGAATAACCATGATGTGAGTTAGTAATATCATCAAAATCCCCTTTTTTTTGTGGGTTTAGGGTACATGTCTCCACACCCATCTCCTATGGGAGTCCATGAGCACGCTAACAGTCCCATGTCAGGAGGTGGTGGAGGACCTACTCCCCCCCACATGCCTCCCACCCAGTCAGGCCCCATGATGTCTATGGATCCCCAGGGAGGAATGCCCAACATGTCCAGCATGAGCCAGCCGGGACGGGGGCCTTCTGCATTCAGTCCGGTCCAGCTGCAGCAGCTCAGAGCTCAGATTCTGGCCTACAAGATTCTGGGCCGTGGTCAGCCGCTGCCTGAAAACCTCCAGCTGGCTGTTCAGGGCAAAAGAAGCCTACCCACAATGCAACAGCAGCAGCCGCCACCACCGCAACAACAGCAGCAGCAGCAGCAGCAGCAGCAGCAACAGCAGCAACAGCCACAGCAGGGGCCTAATGCCAGTCCTTACAGACCCCCAGGTACGCAGAAGCAGTCCTAACGTGGTTATATGGGTTCTCCTTGTTTTGTAATTACATGTATCGTGGGTGTTGTTGTGATTTTACCAGCGCTTAGCTACTGGATTACAGGAAAACATTACTCTCGTGTTTCATCACCTTTGAGCTGAAGTAAACACACCACAGCTGAGTCCAAATCATGCAGAACAAGACCAGTTCTGTGTGGAACACTGCACAGTATTTGTTTTATTTCCACTTTCCTTCTTTTATTTTGCAAAACCAGATTTTATTTGCTGGTATTTTAATGGCTTACACATGCACTCCATTAAAAAGTCTGCTTGCAGAGAACTGCTTGAAAAACCAATCAGCATTTCATGCAGCCCAGTTTAACATATTTAAATAACTGGAATAAGTCAGAATAAAGTAAAGAAAAAGCAAAAGAGAAAAAAATTGTTAATTAAACTGTCACATCACATTCTGACTTTACTAATTTATAAGACAAAGCAGGAAAATCGTTCAACAAACGTCATGAAATAATCTGGTTAATTTGTTGAAAGGTATGCCAGTGGCACCTATGGGTGGTCCCCAGTCAAGCCCCTGCCCAGCACCAGCCATACAAGGACACAATCAAAGTGCAGGACTGAAACCTTGGACTGATGGTAAGCGGCTGAAGTGTGTGAGCAACTTTGGGTAATGTGAGCACATTTTTTTGTGTTTGACAACTTTCTGCTTCCAAGTTTTTAAATAACTTTGCATGTGTGGATCAGCCTGCATGTGCACGTGGAGTTAAGGCCTCACAACACGTAGAGCTCCGCAAATACATGATGGTGCCAGAAGGGCTGTACAATTAATTGTATTTTGATTGTGATCGCGATTTTGTTGGCCACAATTAAACAAACCTGTTCGTCAACGATATTTATATTCAGAACGCTAGCTTTGCTGCAGTGTCTCTGGTCACTCAGGTTCTCAACCAGTAGTCTGCCAACCACCAGGGGGCGAGCGTGTGGTTAAGGCTTCATTAAGCTGCCTAAATACCAAGCGTGCACACCTTTTACCAGCAGCCAGTAAAATATTGTTGGATTAGTTGGACATTTCAGGTCCACATTTTTCCTGTTGCAGGTAAAACGGATTGTTTTGATTAAACAGCTGATCGAGGTGCAAAAAAAAAGAATATTTTTACAACACCTGCCGTTAAAATACACGAACCCCGCCACGTGCACAACCTGCCCTGCCACAGACGAAGTTGCTCGTTAAATATGAAATAAGCAGCTTCACTGCACATAAAGCAGACATGGCTCCCCGCATTGATCCCTCGCGGCTTCAGACGAAGTGTCTCGTGGAGGATGTAATTAGCTTTAGACTGATAAGAGCAAGTCGAGAATGGAAAATACAGCTGCATCAAAACACTGGATAAGAAATATAGAGTTGCCTGGTCGGTTGTTTACAAATGATGCAATAAAACTACATGTTTTTCCGGACACAATTAATGATCGTGATTAATAATCGTGATTACATTATTGATATAAATAATCGTGATTATTATTTGGTCGTAATCGTGCGGCCCTAGGTCCCAGTGGAAAAATCATTCACCTTGGTTTTTGTGGGGTGTTATTTTTCTCTATAGTCTAATCTATAATCTATAATCTGTCTAATCTGCGGGTCTGGAAAAATTCTTTCCTCCTTGATTGTAACAAACAAACCTCAAGTTACTTTTCCTCTTTCTGTCCATCTGAATGCGGACAAATTGACATATGTGAGCAGTAGAAATGTAAATATATGTGATGGACTGGTTCTTATGGGGGAAAACATGCAGTCATTCACATAGATAAGCAAATGTTCTTCGTCGAGAGTCACAGCTCCACAGTTTGGACTATGATACGAGTCTCCAATGGTGACAACAACCTCATTGTTGTCAATCTACTCAATAGTGAGCCAGATAAAAGCACAGATACTGATCAGGCTGTACAATGTCTCCAGATTTTAGAATATATGCATGTTATTTCAGACAGCAGAAAAGATAAAACTATTGTTATTCTGAGTAGGGCTGCACGATTATGACAAAAATAATAATCACGATTATTTTGAGCAATATTTTAATCACGATTATTAATCATGATCATTCATTGTGTCTGGAAAAACATGTATTTTTAATGCAGCACTTGTAAACAATCTACCTGGCAACTCTGCATTATATTTTTTTACACACATATATATATATATATATATATATATATATATATATATATATATATATACACACTACTCACAAAAAGTTAGGGATATTTGGCTTTCAGGTGAAATTTATGGAAAATGCAATATGTTCATGCTACAGTGATATAATATAAAAGTAAGACATTTAAGTAGAAGGATGCACTACTGATTTCCTCATCTCAAAAAATTCATTCAACACAAAAGGTAACAACAATGGTAGTTACACCACAACAAAAAATTTGAACGTCTCAATATCTCGTCATGTGCACTTGAGCATCAATTACAGCTTGACAACGACGTCTCATGCTGTTCACAAGGCAACTTATTGCCTGCTGAGGCATGGCATCCCACTCTTCTTGAAGGGCAGCCCTCAGGTCATTGAGGTTCTGGGGTGCAGGGTTTCGAGCCTCTACACGACGGCTCAGCTGATCCCACAGGTTTTCAATGGGATTCAGGTCTGGAGAGAGTGCAGGCCATTCCATGTGAGGTACACCAGTCTCCAACAGCCGTTCCCTGATGATGCGGCCTCGATGAGCAGGAACATTGTCGTCCATGAAGATGAAATTAGGCCTGTGCTGTTCATGTAGGGGCACAATCACTGGATTAATGATGTTATTCAGGTAGTATGGGCTTGTCACTGTACCATTCACAAAGTGTAGGGCAGTTCTGTACCAAGTGGACACCCCTGCCCACACTGTAACACCGCCACCACCAAAAGCTGGCCTGGTGACAACAGTGGCTGATGCATAGCGCTCTCCCTGACGTCTCCAACATCGTTGCCGGCCATCATTTCTGCTCAGTGTGAATCGACTTTCATCAGAGAACAGCACTGAGGCCCACTGGTTCCTCGTCCAGCGTAAATGCTCCCTGGCCCATGCAAGACGATGATGCCTGTGCCTGGTGGTGTGGTCAGGTACCCGTGCAGGTCGTCTAGCACGCAGACCACGCTGATGGAAACGGTTTGGAATGGTCTGACGTGACACTTGGGTGCCTCTCACCTCTCTTAAACGTGCCTGGAGTTGAGTGGCATTCATCATCCGGTTTCTCAGGGCAGTGTTCACAATGTAGCGGTCATCAGCACGGGATGTGGCCAAAGGACGTCCACTTCTAGGCCTTTCTGTGACTCTTCCAGTCTCTCCATATCTCTGTTGCAACCTGCTGATGACACTCTGTGACACTCCAAGCTCAGTGGCCACTTCTGTCTGAGAACGTCCTGTTTGAAGCATCGCAATGGCAAGGGACTGTTGTTCCATTGTTAGGTGTCGTCTTGGTCTCATGATGTCAAAATGTGAACAGCATGATGAGGACAACTGTTTAAACACCAGCTCTGATTGAACCAGGACATTTATTGGTCAATTCAAGGATCACACACCTGCCGTGATTTTTGCCGTTAAGCTCCTTGTTAGAGAACAGCAACTTGTGCAAAATTTATTGAAACATTTAACAGTTGGACATGTGCATTTAAAAGCTTAGAGAAGATCACATTAAGTTCACCTGTACAGGTTTGAATGCATTTTAGGCTTGTTGTGAAATTTCACCCAAAAGCTGAATATCCCTTTTTGTGAATAGTGTATATCTCCTTCCAGCCCTAAACTAGTGTAAAACAAGCAAAACGTTATCTAAAACCTAGGGACATACCGGGCCGTGAGTTTAGGGTACCCTAGCTGAAAGATAACACTGAAAACTGGGTCAAATCGTTTTTGCTTGGACAGGTTCCGGTGGTGAAAATCAAGCCAACGCAGCGAAGCACCTCACCCTTGTCCCCAGCGGTCGCCCGTCCCCTGCACCACCTCAGACGTCTGCTGTGCCTTCTGGGCCCTTGCCAGGCAGTTCAGCAACCATCCAGCCTCCAGGGCAGCAGGTGTCCCCCATGCTCCAGATGCAGCAGAAGCAAAACCGCATCACACCGATCCAGAAGCCTCAGGGTTTGGATCCAGTGGGAATCTTGCAGGAGAGAGAGTACAGGTATTTATCTCACTGTTAGCACTGGTCTCACCATACTGGCTGCACATGTTCTTTCCTTTCCAAGAAAACCTCTGCATGACACTTTGTATGAGGCCCCTGCTTTAATGTGGAGTCACCAGCCCCTGCTTTACTTTCTCCAAACAATAACACTTCATATTTAATGTCTCCTTGACATTTAAATTCATCATCAATGTTCTGATGAACTTCAGCAGACTGATGGATAAAAATGGCTGCTGCTGCGCGACCGAGCTGTATTCCATCCAGTAGCTCGTAGCCTGAAGTCTGTAGAGTCAGAAACTGCTCTGAAATCCACCCACAGTGTGCTTCCTAGTTCTGTAAAACACTAAAAAATAGTTTATTTACTGGTGGAAATCAACAACAGAACATGCAGATTCTTGTTTCTTTTTATTGTTTTAACAAGGAATCAGGAAATAAACTTTCACACATCTTCCATGTCAAACCCTTTTAGCAACCTCCTCTCATTGTCGCCCCGAGAGCTTGTAAAGTACAGCAGAAATAACAAAGTGACACAAAGCAAATCAATGTAGTTACTGTAGTAGTAATAATAAGTAAATAACCAACAACAAACAAAAAAAAAAACAGAAGACATAATGATCAGCTGATGTATTGCATAACTCGTATGTAGCATTAGCTTAATTCCTAAGTCTCATTCCTGGTTGGGCTTTTTTCGTTTTTTCAAAGAAGAAGAAATTTTAGTTTAAAAACTACCATAAAACAGTACGGACACGAGTATAAACAAACAATATAAACCTCATTCCTGTCAGCCTGATTCAGTCTAAAAACACCCAGAAACACCACGGCTGCACTGACATTAAGCAGAATCTTTTTATATTTCACAGCAAGTTTTTATTTCCTGTGAGAGTTTTAAAATCTGTCATCCCTTTAATTTTGTTGGGCATTGTGCTCCAGATGTGCAGCCTATTTCCTCACCAAGTGGAAAATGTGTTTGCCATCAAATTCAACCATCTAGTACAACAAACATACACCATAGTTAGCACAGACGTTTCCATCCAGTGTTTCTGTCCATGAAACTTTGGTTAGAATAAACCTGCATCCACGCTTACATGGACAAGTTTTTAATCTATCCGATTGACATGTTTACATGATGCATTCTGATTGGCTTTGATTGGATTTAAAGTGCTCCATGTTGGAGGAGACTCGCACCTTAACATCAGTCCGTTGTGATCTGTGTTAAAGCTCTAACTGTGGCCTCAGGTCAGTAAAAGCTCATTTGGTGAAGCTTTTCTAAACCTTTTCAGTGCTTTACATTACAGTTGGTGAAGTTGTCTGAAATCGCTTTTGTTTGGATGATACATTACATGTTTTGAAGATGACTTTTTCACAGGACTCCCTGACACTAATTCTGTCTTTGACTGGCAGAAATCATTGGATCATTTTCTTAACTTAATGAAAAAAACAAAATACAAACAGCTTTCGGTTTTGTCCTGTTTTCTGCTTCCACAAGCTGCCATATTCTCTGAAAACCGATCTGGCCAATGAAGCGGAGGAAGGCCACGCACACCTTTCTATTATTCTGGCCTTCTGGGTCGTTTACGTTAGAAAGAATTCAAGGCTGCCGTTGTGACGTTCTTTTGTTCGTGTTTTCCTATCCGTCTCAATACCAGACCAGAGAGAGATGACCTTCTTACCTTGGCTTTCAAATTACAGCATTAGAACCCGCAGCAGCGCTGGAATACTGCAGAAAAACAGCCACATTGGACATTCTGCACTGTATTTAAATAAACATCTGAGCCGTCAAGGCTGTTTAATAGGAACAGTTGGGGTGGTTTTATTTAGTTATTATTTAGTTTTCTTTCAGTATAAAACCCTCCCCCTCCTTAATGGTTAATCTGGGATTGAGGAAGAAAGATGAGGAAACTGGAAAATACACTAAAAAGTCACATTCTGTCATTGTTTTGAGAAGATTTTACAGCGTTAGAACACCTATTTTCTATCCAGAACGGTGTTTATTTTTTAACCAAGATTATTAACGGAGAGTCAGACCGCTGTGTGGAACTGGTGTGTCCAGAGTTGGTCCTCGAGAGCCGCAGTCCTGCAGGTTTTCAGTGCATCCCTGCTGCAACACACTGGCCTCCAATTAAATAGATCCAACAGGCGGTGCAGAAAAGGGACACATTGAAAGTCTTCCAGAAGCTCATAACGGACACCTCTGCACTGTTAAACAACACTGGGATGCAGCTTTAAAGGCTTAGCCTGCTTACCTCTGTTAGCTGGGTAGCTCCTGTTATCTCCGGGTTAGCTCTTAGCTACAGGCAGCTCGTAGTTCGCTCGATGTCAATCATCCGCCATGACGCTCACAGCCCTCCTCTCAGCTCCACCTCTTTGCCCATATTTGTATTTTCCCGGGGAGACGACGCACATGCCCCTGCCAAGATGGCGATGGTAGGAACCGCCCACCGAGCTTCAATTCAGCTCTTCAGAATTCTACGGGTGACGTCAGGCTCCGCCCATCTTTTTAAAGGCAGTCTATGGCTACAGCTGAGTAATTTTTCCGTAATCTCCTTCAGATTGCAGGCTCGGATTGCACATCGAATCCAGGAGCTGGAAAGTCTGCCGGGCTCTTTGCCTCCTGACCTCCGGACTAAAGCCACCGTGGAGCTCAAAGCTCTGCGTCTGCTGAACTTCCAGCGGCAGGTAGACAACAGCTGGAGCGTGTCATGTGACCGCATTGATGTAAAAATGCACACAGCTAAGATTTCCTGTTGTTATCCATCATACTGGGTCAAAACAGTCACCTCTGAATCGCTTCCCTGCTTCATCCAACTTTTATGCTACGTTAGCATTAGCTCTGTTTTTAAACATGTAACTTTTTAAGCCATTAAAAATCCAGCTGAACGTTAAAAGCTACAATTCAGAAAACAAACTAGCTTGAATGTTAATGTGAGATGTGTGTCCAGCTGAGGCAGGACGTGGTGGCGTGCATGAGACGAGACACGACCCTGGAGACGGCCCTCAACTCGAAGGCGTACAGACGCAGCAAGCGGCAGACGCTGAGAGAGGCGCGGATGACGGAGAAGCTGGAGAAGCAGCAGAAACTGGAGCAGGAAAAGAAGCGCAGGCAGAAACATCAGGTGATTCACCTCCAGGAGGAGCCGCGGTTTACTCTGCCACTGAATACGCCTCACACAGCTTGCCTCAGATTTATCTGTAAAACATCAGAGATAGAAGGATTCTCCATGCACCACAGTGTCACAGTACGAAAACTAACTCTGTCACCTGTCTTTACAGGAATATCTCAACAGTATCCTTCAGCATGCCAAGGACTTTAAAGAATACCATCGCTCGGTTTCCGGAAAAATCCAGAAACTCACCAGAGCCATCGCCACCTGGCACACCAACACAGAGCGGGAGCAGAAGAAGGAGACGGAGAGGATCGAGAAGGAGAGGATGAGGAGGCTGATGGTGAGGAAGCATCTGCTGAAGATCTACCGGCTTTTTCTGTCACACGATTTTCAGTTCATTTCACAAGCTGCGTTTCCGTTACATTTATTCACTGAATATAAGCGATATTTGTAAGCTTTGACAAACAACAACTGGGATTTGCAGATGTTTCCATTGAACAGTGTTCAGCTCATGAGCTGAAACTCTGGTAAAATCTCGCAGCTTATGCAGGGAAGCCGCGTAGCGTTATCTTGGGGTTTTCTACTTACAGCGGAGAATTTGCTTCGGCTTTTTGAACTTTTCTCCCTCATTTTCTTTTCTAAAACTCTGAACTTCGCTGTTTGTTCCACACCGCGCCAACTTTACTGGAAATGAACTGGTCACGACCTCCAACATCACATCTGGAGACACATGTTTGCCATTACACTTCTGTAATATATTTCTATTCTATTCTATTCTATTCTATTCTATTCTATTCTATTCTATTCTATTCTATTCTACAGTCATTTAGCAGTCGCTTTGATGCAAAGCGACTTACATATGAGAGAGAACAACACAAGCAGGAAATCAGACAGTAGAGGACGTCGTAGGAAGGTGCTGGTGGACTGTCCAGTTGGACGCAGGTCCTTCCATGAGGCGCT
>NC_136611.1:7193148-7213148 GCF_933228915.1 Telmatherina bonti | reverse complement strand
CTTTAGCTCCAGGAGTTTATTTCCCATCCAGAAAGTTTCCAATCTCACCATGAAATGGAGTTTAATCACAGGCTCTGTTGGGTCAGTCAGTTTTCCATCCTCTGCTGCTGCTTACTGAATTAGAAACAGTGGGTCATTAGGAGGTTTGTGCAGAACTTGACAACAAGCTGTTAGAAAAACAAAAGCTGTTGTAGCAGGGAAGCTGCTAAAACATGAAGTCTGGATTTGGTGATCTTCTCTGTTTGGTAAATCCATTATTAGTGGTCCATGGTAGCTCGGTTGTCACATTTTGTTTTAAATAATGAGATCATTATCAATATTTTGTTGCTTGGAGACCTGTATTCTGACCCAGACATGATGATGAAGCCACTTAAACTAAAGGCCAATCAGAGAGCTTAAATAGACTGGAAGCAGGAAGTTGTTTGTGTGTCTGAAAAGAATAAAAATAAAGCTTCTCAGTGGCTGGAATGAATAAAATCAGATATTTCTGATGCACAGCGCCACCGACATCCAGCTGAGTTGGAGTTGTAGCGTAAAAACCGCAAACAACATGAAACACCTGGTGGGAAAAGTGTAAATAGTTTCTCTTGTTGTGCTTTTCTCCTCCAGAGAAGACTGTGCAGATGAGAAACTTTTGGTCACTGTCGATCCGTGTGTTATTTCTCGAAAGTACTGATCGTAATAAACTCCATTTTGTTAGTTTATTTTACCTCTCTGGTGTTCTATCTATTGATACATTCATTTAGCATCTTCTTACCTTCATAGTCTGACCATTTAGGCTCTTCTTAAACATTTATGTCTGCATGTTGACTTTCCTTTCAAGGATCAAGGTTTTGTGTCTATTTTTGGAGTTAAAAAAAACCCTCAAACTGTCTGAAAACAGCAAGAAACACCAGTTTAAAGAGTTAAAGCACATCTCAGTCATATCAGAGCTTGTAAACACTTGGATCCACCAGGGGGCAGTAGCTGCATACATCATCACCATGAGAGTTTAGTTTTTGTTCCATTTGTGCTGTTAATGTGATAAAAAGTAATCTCTGTCTTGTTTTATCACTTTTTGCCTTATAAGGAAGAAGATGAGGCGTCAAAGGGAGAAACGGAGGAGAAGAAAATAATTGATGCCAATGGAGAGGAAGTGAATGTGACGGCTGCCAAGCACATCATCGAGTATTATTATTTTCCCTTATCCTTCTTCTTATCACGTTTAGTTGGGGGAGAAAAAAAAAATCTAGGAGCACTTGTGGTTTTTGTTGGCTGATGTGACAACATGTGAAAAGATGCTGCAAACAGTCACAACCTGGATGTAACTAAGCAGACAACGCCGAACCTCCTGCTGGATCATTTCCTCACAGAGGATGATGTTTCAGCTGCAACAGGTTATTTAACCCTCCCGATGTAACTAGTGGCTTCTTATTGCTTAAACTAGCATGTTTTACATATAAGACACATCCCGTTGTCGTGGAAACGATGGGGGGGGGGAAGCAGCAAGGCCAAATAAAATGGGAGTTTTGCCACTGGACAAATTTGGAAAAGCACCGAGGGGAAATGATGATGAATCAACAACAGAGGCTTCAAGTACTATAAAAAAAGATAAGAAACCATGATGGAGCACATCTGCTCCTGGTTGACCAGCTAACAGTCAAGTAATAGTAAGAATCAACAGTTGGTAATGAAGAGACCACAGTTTGTTGTATGTATCAAAATATTGTCATCTTGGCTTGACATTGTTGTCTATGAAAAGGGGACCCAGCAGAAAAGCAGCTCTGATGGCTTCCAATGTTCTTTTTCTGTTTGATGAACACAAACACATCCAGCTCAGCCAAGCAAGATGTGGACGATGAATACAGCGTTGCCACTGGGCAAACCAGCTCCCAGTCTTACTATGGAGTGGCCCACGCTGTCATTGAGAAGGTGGAGAAACAGTCCTCACTGCTGATCAATGGCACACTCAAGCAGTACCAGGTACACACATCCAGACAGACACATTATGTACACTCCCTGCTGATCTGTAGCCTCTTAAACTACTTTTATTTCTTTCTGTTGAGTCTTTATTATCCCTGAATCTGTCTTTCTGCACACTGAAAATGCTATCTAAACAAGTCATAATGATCCTCAACGGTGCAGTTCTCTCCACAAACAAGAGCTGCAGGCTGCTTGCCGAAATTTTGCTGTTGTAACGGCCCTAACTGACCTTGTCAGAGTTGCCAGTTTTGGCTGATTTCAGCTGCACTGAACTCCACCAAAGATGATGGTTATAGTGAATAAAATTGCAGATCCCCCTTTATCTACTAGGGGCTCCAAAACACAGTGAATCCCCACAGACTCCCATGTTAAAAAGACCAACTTCACAGCAGAAATAAACATGTTTACAGCCTGGTTCAGAAATCCATTTTAGGTTTAATAGGTCAGGTTTACCTTCATGACAACTGTGGGGGGAGTGAATTTTTTTCTAACTCTGCTGTTTAAAAGTAATTTAATCTCAAAATTTGGTATATTTAGGGGCGTGTCATTTTGATTGACAGGTACCTGATCTCCCGCCTTAAGTTAGAAGAACGTAGAACAACTGCGGTTTTTCGCCGGTTAACAATGTGACTTAGCTTTAGCCTGCTTACCTCCATTAGCTGGTTAGCTCATATTAGCTCCAGGTTAGCTCTTAGCTACAGAAAGCTCTGAGTTCGTTCGATGTCAGTCATCCACTGTGACTCTCACGACTCCCCTCTCAGCTCCACCTCTTTGCCCATATTTGTATTTTCCGGGTGAGACGACACGCATGCCCCTGCCAAGATGGCGATGGTAGGAACCGCCCACTGAGCTTCAATTCAGCTCTTCAGAAACCTACGGGTGACGTCACGGAGGCTCCGCCCATCTTTTTATATACAGTCTATGGTCACTTCTTTAGATGATTTGTCCCGTTCGGCTGCTTAAAGTCCAGACTTGCTGATAAAACTGTGGTGCTTTTCTTGGCTCCATCTTATTACTGGCTTTATTTAGCCAGGAATATCTTTTACTTACTTGTTCATTATTATTAATATTATTATTTTTTATAATCCTCAAATATCCGTGCACTTTCACAAAGACGTGGACGGCAAACTCTGGTTCACAACGAATGTCTCTTGCAAACCTCTAAATCTATTTTCATCCCCTGGTTCTGTTTCTGAGCCTCTTTCTTCTTTCAAAGAGCAGGATGAAAGTAAAATAACATTTTTTTTTTAAACCTTGTTTACCTTTTTTTTTAAATCAAGTTAGTGATTCTTTGTGCCTAAAGTAATCAGTCAACATGACAGTTACACAACAAAGCAGAAGAAAAATAACCAGTTGACAGAAATTGATTTGGCATTCTCTGGAAATTTAGATGAATTTTAAAAGCATCAGATGAACGGCTTCGTTTCCGTTTCTTAAAGAACTGACGTTAGTGTGAAATTCATTCAAGGTTTTTATAAAGCAGAAAAGATGTTCTGTCTCTGTGTTGTTTAATAGAAATATGCTGTTCCTCAGACTATGTTCAAGTCTTTGATGACGTGGACGAATGGCGTTCTCATCATGCCTGTATGGGTCCTTGACCACTCCATCAGATCTTACTGACTGATTTTGTGTGCATGTAGCATCACACACTCATCTGAGCGACAAACAGGACATCAGCAGGTCTGCTGATGTTTCTGGAACATTTCCAAAGTCACTGAGTTGCATCTTTATTCAGACACGAACACATCATGTTGCTGGATTAGTCAGAGGAGTTTAAATAAAGCTTGCTTCTGTAGCCGGTTGTGCAGGAGAAAGAACGGAGCATGAAATGAGCGATTTGTCATGTTGCATAGTGGGTGTGAGCACACACACCTGACACACACGGCTGTTAGCAGGCGAATAATGTTTGAAATCTTTATCATATCATAAATCCACTGATTGATATTTTCCAAACAAAACCTCTTTGATGTCCTTAGCATTCCAAACAATAATAGTTCCTTCAGTGTATTCTCACACACAGATGACTGTTGCATCCTTTCCCAGTTTGCATGGAAATATTCCCAATAAAATGACTTTATAAATATAAACTTCAGGACTTGTGATATCACTTTGCACGGGTTGCAAAAGGCTGCAGGAGAAGCAGTGTCAACAAGCTTGTGGAGGATAAATCTGCAAACCTCTCAGAACCGAGAGGAGGGTTCCAGAGATTTGGAGCTGCAGAGATGTTTTCTGTCTCCGTAGAGCAAGGGTGTCAAACTCCAGTCTACAAGGGCCGGTATCCGGCTGGTTTTTGTTGTTTCTCTCCACCAACACAGCTGATTCAAGTCAAATGGATCCAGCCGCTTCTTGTCAACCTGTTTATTAATTTCAGTCAGGTGCGTTGGAGCATGGAGATAACAAAAACCTGGACTGGAGTTTGCCACCGGTGCCGTAGAGGTTAATATGAAGGATGAGGAGGAGGTTTTCTCTGAATCACTCCTCCTGTCAATTTTCATGCTGATTTTACCGTGTTTTTGAGAAACATTGTGCTGGGTATCTCAGCTGCCACATCGGGTCCATTTGCGTTCCTAGAACGAGTCTCTAGAGCAGATCGGGTTCAGGTTATCACAAGGACACGATCTCTGACCGAGTGATCACATCTCAGAGTGTTGACACCTTAATGGAGCCCCGTAACCCAATCAGCTGGGTTCAACAGTGCCAAATGTGTGGCTTAAGGTCGGAAGTGATCCACTGACAAGCTTCTCTGTTATGATGTCCCATGTTCGACTCATATAGACTTTTAAGAGGTGTTGAAAAGTGGTGGCACCATCTGTCCGGCTTGGTTTTCAATTAGCAGCGCTCCACATGTGTGGCCAAACAGATTTGCTGCTAGCCACTGCTCAATTACGTCTGACAGGCTAAAAGACATCTGTCTCCTCGTAATGACGCCTTCAGTGTGAGACAGTCTGACTAATAAAGATGAGGAACTCAGTTGGTTGCCATTAACATCTTCCTCCCTCCTTCCTGTCAGCTGGTCCTCTGAGGATCCCTCTGGTTTATTATGCGCCAGGCTTTAAATGAGTTCCGGCGCTGATCCTTTGGACTTTCAGCAGTACAATAATTGGATCACTTGTCTGAACGTCGAGCTTCAGTCTGTTAAACAAGCTGGAATTGTCAAAGAAACGACAGAAACGCCACCTTCCTGCGTTCCAGTGTGGTTGATTTGGCCGCAGTCTGCCGTTTTCCTCTGGAAACAACTCGTCTGACAGACATGTAGATAAACTTATACTTATATATCACAGGCGTTCTGATCAATCGACCGATTTCCATTTAAGGTGAAAAAGCAGAAAGAAACAGGTTTTTTTTCGTTTTAAAAAGTGACCAGAGTGAGCAGGTCAATGCATGTTGCATGTTTTGGCTGCTCGTGCTTCCTGAAGAGCTTAACTTGTTATTCCTTTCTGATCTTTTGGTTCTCAAACGTGTCCTTTGAAGCCCAGTAAACTTTGTCCACTTGAAGTATTCAGACTCTTTGATACGGAGTTAGACCTGTGGCGTGTAAATCTCCTCGACACGGCAAGTCAGCGATCAGCGTTTCCCTTCTGATGATCTATTCATGCGTTTCCTGTTTTGTGTAAACATGAGAGGAAGTACAAGCCGAGTCCTCTTTGATAAAAATATCTCTTTATTTCTCTGGTGTTGTAGATCCAAGGCTTGGAGTGGATGGTGTCGCTGTACAACAACAACCTGAATGGCATCCTGGCAGATGAAATGGGCCTCGGGAAAACCATCCAAACCATCGCCCTCATCACCTACCTCATGGAACACAAGAGGCTGAATGGCCCTTATCTCATCATCGTTCCTCTCTCGTCAGTACTCCTCACCTGTACATCCATCCTGGCTTTTGTTGTGTGGTGTCAGGACAGGCTGACATGTTTTTGGCGTGGAGCCTCTTAGCAGTGTAGAAAAACACTTGAAATGGTCATTTTACAAACCGCAGTTCCAGTGAAGTTGGGATGTGAAATGTATGAAAACGGCTCCTTTTCAGGCTTTATTTAATTAAATACGCAACAAAGACACAGTATCTAATCTTCAAACTCATCAACTTTGTACATTTATTTGCAAGTAATCACTTATTTTTTATTAAAACCTGCAATACTTTTGAAAACAAAAGACTAGGAAAGTTAAGAAATGCTTGAAAAAACCCACCAGTTTAGATCATTACACATATAAACAATTCACTGGGAGTTGGTGATAATTGGGGATTAAAGGAGCATCCCTGAAATGCCAGGTTGTGGCCACATGAAGAGGAGTTTAGGTGGGTCCAGCTAAAGAAAAATTTAATTATTTCGTTCATACAGAACCTGCGTTTTAGACTCTGAAAATGCAAATTATTTTTAACCAAATCAGAGAGAGAATAAATCTGAAAACACCAACTTGCCATTAAACATTCTGTACGTTTCAACAGTGGAGGTTTTGGTGTGTTTCAGTTGTCGTTGTTCGTAGTTCTGAGTGCTTAGGAATAGGCTACGTTGTTACCGTGCAGTTGGCGTTCACACTGCATCTTCTAAGAAAAAATGCCCTCAAAGTATCTCATTTTAGAGTCTGTAATTATGGTGTATAAAACTAGAAAATCTTGGATGGAAAATCCTCTTTATGGAAAGATCAGATATGGCAAGTTAAGAATATAAAGGATTGCTATTTCTATTAATAGAGTCTTATTAATTTCTTGGCCGATAACCTGCTGTAATTTCCTGCATTGCCACGAGCAGTGTGTGAGGCTGCCAGTCCCTTTGCTGATTGAGATGTTGTGCAGGTGTTTTAGTGTAACTCTTTCTGGATCCAAATCGTCCACATCCACACCGTATTGTCATCAGCTTTGTCCACAAGGTAAGAAATGCAGTGAAATCCTCACAAACCAAAGCAGCAGTGTGCAAAATGGTCTCTGACTGGATGAAGGTTGCCATTCAGTCACAGTGCAAAGCGCACAGGCTTCCACAGTCCAGATAGAGACAGGTCTTTTGCAAATTAGGCTGTTAGTCGAAAGCATTTAAAAAGCATTCATTCATTCAAATTCTCATAATGGGATCGTGATTATCCTCGCTGGTTTCTTACCATTAATCCCCTCAGATTCACCAGACACCTTCAGGGCCATCTTCTCCAGCCTTCGCTCAAACCAGCGGGGGGTTTTGTCTCCGGGTCGAGTCAGAGCTCAGAACTTTAAAACCATCCAAACTGTTTCTCTCAGCTTCTGTAAACATGGAAGATGAAAGCAAACCTCGCCGCTCGTACACCGGAGGAGAATTCACGCAGAAAATGCAGCTTGTAATTCCACATTTCTCCTCGTTGCTATTCCTTTAAAGTGATGGTTTCTCACCGCCGCTGTTAGAGGATTAGGACCAGAAGTGGTTTTGTTTTCAGCAGCAAGCATTTTTTCCACCATTACCGAGGAGATCTTTTTCAAGTCAAAACGCCACCGAGGAGACTTAAACCTGAGCTCAAGGCCACAACGCTGAACGTGCTTTTTAATATGCGTTCTGAACAGATGTGGAGCAAGTCGCCGGTCTGCATGGGGGGCAGAAACATGGGAAATCTCTTAGTGTGTCTATTGACCCTTTGGAGAAGTAGTGGAATTCAACAATGCAACGTTTTTCCTTCAGTGTTTGCACGGTTGATGTTTGGATTCTGGTTTTTCTGTCTGATACAGATTCTGAGATATCTGCTGATACAGAGTACCGACCTGATAATAAATATTTTATTACAAGGTTTATTACGTTTATAAATTAATTCCATTCATTATAGCCTTTTGTATAATATTGTTAAACTGTAAAACATCAGGTAACATTAAAACAGTGATTATCTCAGACTTTTCAAATCATTGAGTAGATAAACTCAAATGAAAGAAATTCTATTAAATCTAGGAATTAAACTTGGAGCTGGTTTTAAAGCTTGCTAGTTGGTGCTCAAGGACGACGGGATTTTCCAATATCCTGGTTCACAGACTGCCAACGGACGGAGCTTTTGCTGCCTGATTTAGTTTCCCGTGATATTTACAGTTACCTAGTCAGTTCACACAGAGGCAGAATTTAAAGCTTAGACGTCGTTACAGAGGTTTATTCATGTATTTGTGGAATCAGACATCCAGCTGTGGAAAGTTCCCTGAAATATTCCCTTCATGTCAGGTGGGATAAAAAAAAAAACAGCAGACAGATAACATCAATGTAATGTAAAAGTTTAAATTATTATAAGAAAACATTGTTATTTTACAGCTGTAAAAAAAATAAATAAATAAAAGTCTGTAACTTTTCATTAACTCTCATCACCTGCATTTACAACCCGGTGAGGGTTGAATATGTCAAATCTCCAGCTATCTTCACCGCAGTCGCATCTACACAGAGAAACTTGCTTCATTTGCTGCTCAACACCAACAAAACGCAGCTTGGAGTGCTTCCAGTTGTCTCGTTTGATAGCAAGACGTGGATCCCATCGTTCAGGGTCAGCAGGGAGTCTGGGAAGTGAAACCCACCACCCAGGGGGACATGCCGAGCTGGTAGCAGTACGACTGCTTTGTTTGTTCGTTTGCAAGTCACGTGATCAGTGAGGAAAGCTGAGAATGGTCTTTAGAAACTCAGCTTGACCAGGCGATTCCAGCTGTGGTCTCAGAAGTGTGTACATTCAGATCAGGTCTCTGAGAAGCCCCCCTGGTGTGTAACGACTGCTACTGGTTTTTCTGTCTGTGTTGCAGGACTTTATCTAATTGGGTGTATGAACTTGACAAGTGGGCGCCTTCTGTGGTGAAAATAGCCTACAAGGTATTTAAAGTTTTCCGTTTTTAAGCCGATTTCTTTTTGCTCATTAAGACTAAAACATTGTGACTTCATGTTTCTAATTGTCACAAAAAATGTGTTTCTTCGTCAGGGCACTCCTGCTCTGCGTCGCGGGCTCGTGCCCCAGCTCCGCAGCGGGAAGTTCAACGTCCTGCTGACCACTTATGAATACATCATCAAGGACAAGCACATACTGGCTAAGGTAAATCATATCAAAGCTCTGCCCCGCCTCTGTGTGGTCCAATTTCTCTTATCTTGCAGCCTACCGCTACGTCTGCCTTCACACACGTTCTTTAGTTAGGCTTCTTTCCTGTTTCATAGCTCGCAGTAAACCCAAACCTTTTTCTCCTGGTAGAAGTCAGTATTTTGGCGTGGCTGGATATTCCCAGAAAGGACTCTTGTTTTTAAGTGATATATTTTAAGAAAAACTTTTAGTCAGACTCTTTTTACTCTTGAATCAGTTGAAAAAAAAATTAAATAAAAGCACGATTTGACGCTTTATGAACTTAAAGGTCATGTGGTTAAAGTTTGAATGATTCATTATAATCCAGTCAGATTCAGCAAATGTTTCCTGAGAATCCTCCAGCTGGCTGAGGAGTGTGTGTTATGAGCAGATTATGTAAAGCTTAAAAGCAGAAAGTGGCTCATACTGGTCTGCTCAGCTCTTCCAACCAACCAGTAACGGGGGGCGTTGGTGCTTTATGCTGAGGACGGCTGTTTGAGTCCTGGCATGTTTTCCTGGACTCTAAAACTAGTTGCATCTACTTCACTCACAGTTTTTTGAATAAAAATGTATTTATTTACCTCTTTCATGATATTTGTCCATGTAAACACAAAAAAAATCAGATTTAAAAAAAAAAAAAAAGTGGGATTAATCGTCTAATGGGAGATGACTTTACGTCCGTTTTCAGCTCTGTCGTTTCTGAAGCTCACTCCTCTCGCTGTTTGATGCAGATGTAGAGCAGGGCGATTAATCGGATTTTAATCTCAATTACGATCTGGGTTTTCAACGATGATAAAAATAAAAGGGTGTGATTATTTTCCTCTCTGCAGTTTCCTCTCCTGCTGTCTTCAGCTGCTAATCGAGCGTCTCTGGCGTTGCAGCGCTGTGCTGTAAACTCCTCCCACAGCCGCTTTGCTTTCATTCAGACACTGTTGCCAACTTGGAGACTTTCTCGCTAAATCTGGAGACTTTTTTTGTTAAAAGTGACAAATCTAGCAGCTTTTACTGGCGTTATTAGAGACTTTTCTGGTGTTTTGGCGACTGACTTGAAGGCACATATTGTTCTGCAGTTACTGTAAGGAAGGAGCAGCGGGAGCCTCTCCCGTCCTAAAGCACTCCCAGGCGGCCAGTCTCAGTCGGCTCCGGCTGCAGGTCAATGTAGAATAACTGCAGTAGGTTGTGGAAGTTCACCTAAACATAGTTTATACCATTGTCTGTGACAACTGGCTGCATTATTTTTGTATAAACGCACACATACAAACCGGATTCCAAAAAAGTTGGGACACTTTAGAAATTGTGAATAAAAACTGAATGCAATGATGTGGAGGTGCCAACTTCTAATATTTTATTCAGAATACAACATAAATCACAGGTCAATAGTTTAAACTGAGAAATTGTATGATATTAAGGAAAAATATGCTCATTCAAAATTTCATGGTGTCAACAAATCCCAAAAAAGTTGGGACAAGGCCATTTTCACCACTGTGTGACACCCCCCCCTTCTTCTTACAACACTCAACAGACGTCTGGGCATTGAGGAGACCAGCTTCTCAAGTGTAGACATAGGAATGTTCTCCCATTCTTGTCTAATACAGGCCTCTAAGTGTTCAATCGTCTTGGGTCTTCTTTGTCTGACCTTCCTCTTAATGATGCGCCAAATGTTTTCTATAGGTGAAAGATCTGGACTGTTGGCTGGCCAGGTCAGTACCCGAATCCTTCTCCCACGCAGCCATGATGTTGTGATTGATGCAGAATGTGGTCTGGCATTATCTTGTTGAAAAATGCAGGGTCTTCCATGAAAGAGACGACGTTTGGATGGGAGCATATGTTGCTCTAGAACCTGAATATATTTTTCTGCATTGATGGTGCCTTTCCAGATGTGCAAGCTGCCCATGCCACACGCATTCATGCAACCCCATACCATCAGAGATGCAGGCTTCTGAACAGAGCGTTGATAGCAACTTGGGTTGTCACTGTCCTCTTTGGTCCTGATGACCTGGCGCCCCAGATTTCCAAAAAGAACCTCAAAAGGTGATTCGTCTGACCACAGAACAGTCTTCCATTTTGCCACACTCCATTTTAAATGACTCCTGGCCCAGTGTAAACGTCTTCGCTTGTGGATCTTTGTTAGAAATGGCTTCTTCTTTGCAGAATAGAGTTTCAGCTGGCAACGGCGGATGGCACGGTGGATTGTGTTCACTGACAATGGTTTCTGGAAGTATTCCTGAGCCCATGCTGTGATTTCCTTCACAGTAGCACTCCTGTTTTTGATGCAGTGTCGTTTAAGGGCCCGGAGATCACGGGCATTCAGTATGGTTCTCCGGCCTTGACCTTTACGCACAGAGATTTTTCCAGATTCTCTGAATCTTCTGATGATATTATTCACAGTTGATGATGACAACTGCAAACTCTTTGCAATTTTTCGCTGGGTAACACCTCTCTGATACTGTTCCACTATCTTTTTACGCAACATTGTGGGAGTTGGTGATCCTCTACCCATCTTGGCTTCTGAGGGACACTGCCAATCTGAGAAGCACTTTTTATACCCAATCATATTGCCAATTGACCTGATTAGTGCTGATTGGTCTTCCAGGTGTTTGCTGTATGCTCAAATGACTTTTTCCAGCCTCTAATAGGTTCTTGTCCCAACTTTTTTGGGATTTGTTGACACCATGAAATTTTGAATGAGCATATTTTTCCTTAATATCATACAATTTCTCAGTTTAAACTATTGACCTGTGATTTATGTTGTATTCTGAATAAAATAGAAGTTGGCACCTCCACATCATTGCATTCAGTTTTTATTCACAATTTCTAAAGTGTCCCAACTTTTTTGGAATCCGGTTGTAGTTCTGCAAGTTAAATCTCAATAATATACCTCTGTTATGGGGCGTCACCGCAGAAACGCATTAGTCAGCTGGTTCAGATCAGTTGTCTTTTAACAGGCGAATCAGAGAAACACGCTGCAGCCTGACAGCGGTTGTTTGGCATAAAACGTACATCCAGGCCAACATGAAATATTTATGCATAATTTAGTATATTTTGCAAACATAAAAAATACCTAAACATTTGTGATAAAATGTTTCCTGTGTTGGACCATGGTATAAGTGGATTAAACAACTCGAATTCGACATGCCGGACGTGGAGTCTAGAACTCCACGACAAGCAGCATTGTGTAATCCTTACTTATACTTATCTATTCAGTTTACATCAGTATTTGCTCTTTGTCACGAAAAAGCTTCATGTTGTTTGTTTGTTTTCTTAAATATGTGGAATCCTTAAGACATTGTTTGAAAGCCACGGTTTAATGTTAACTATATGCATGTTGTTAAAGATAATGGATAATCGTGTTAAATAATCGAGATCTCAGTTTCATGCAAAACAATCATGATTATAATTTTTGCCATACTCGAGCAGCCCTACGCAGATGCATGTTGCTGGTGTGATGTTTGATGCAGATGCATGTTGCAGGTGTGAAGTTTGATGCAGATGCATGTTGCTGGTGTGAAGTTTGATGCAGATGCATGTTGTTGGTATGAAGTTTGATGCAGATGCATGTTGCTGGTGTGAAGTTTGATGCAGATGCATGTTGTTGGTATGAAGTTTGATGCAGATGCATGTTGCTGGTGTGAAGTTTGATGCAGATGCATGTTGCTGGTGTGAAGTTTGATGCAGATGCATGTTGCTGGTATGAAGTTTGATGCAGATGCATGTTGCTGGTGTGATGTTTGATGCAGATGCATGTTGCTGGTGTGATGTTTGATGCAGATGCATGTTGCTGGTGTGAAGTTTGATGCAGATGCATGTTGCTGGTGTGAAGTTTGATGCAGATGCATGTTGCTGGTGTGAAGTTTGATGCAGATGCATGTTGCTGGTGTGAAGTTTGATGCAGATGCATGTTGCAGGTGTGATGTTTGATGCAGATGCATGTTGCTGGTGTGATGTTTGATGCAGATGCATGTTGCTGGTGTGAAGTTTGATGCAGATGCATGTTGCAGGTGTGAAGTTTGATGCAGATGCATGTTGCAGGTGTGAAGTTTGATGCAGATGCATGTTGCAGGTGTGAAGTTTGATGCAGATGCATGTTGCTGGTGTGAAGTTTGATGCAGATGCATGTTGCAGGTATGAAGTTTGATGCAGATGTATGTTGCTGGTGTGAAGTTTGATGCAGATGCATGTTGTTGGTGTGAAGTTTGATGCAGATGCATGTTGCTGGTATGAAGTTTGATGCAGATGCATGTTGCTGGTGTGATGTTTGATGCAGATGCATGTTGCTGGTGTGAAGTTTGATGCAGATGCATGTTGCTGGTATGAAGTTTGATGCAGATGCATGTTGCTGGTGTGAAGTTTGATGCAGATGCATGTTGCTGGTGTGAAGTTTGATGCAGATGCATGTTGCTGGTGTGAAGTTTGATGCAGATGCATGTTGCTGGTGTGAAGTTTGATGCAGATGCATGTTGCTGGTGTGATGTTTGATGCAGATGCATGTTGCTGGTGTGAAGTTTGATGCAGATGCATGTTGCTGGTGTGATGTTTGATGCAGATGCATGTTGCTGGTGTGAAGTTTGATGCAGATGCATGTTGCAGGTGTGAAGTTTGATGCAGATGCATGTTGCAGGTGTGAAGTTTGATGCAGATGCATGTTGCTGGTGAGAAGTTTGATGCAGATGCATGTTGCTGGTGTGAAGTTTGATGCAGATGCATGTTGCTGGTGTGATGTTTGATGCAGATGCATGTTGCTGGTGTGAAGTTTGATGCAGATGCATGTTGCAGGTGTGATGTTTGATGCAGATGCATGTTGCTGGTGTGATGTTTGATGCAGATGCATGTTGCTGGTGTGATTTGGTTGTGAACTATTTTATGCTTCATCTGTGAGAGAAATCGAACGCCACGCTGCATATGACCAGAACATTTCTCTTTGTGCCAGAAAGTCTCATTACTTGCTTGTTTGTCTGTTTGGTTGGAATAAAATCACAGTCCTGCTTCAGATTTGATTAGATTGAACTTTTTGTTTTTCTTCTTTTTTTTTTTAATTGTTTTTTAAATCGTTTGAGAAATGTTTTTTTCTGTCTTTTTTCGTGAGTCTTCAGACATCTCTGTCTGCGAGCAGAGACAACGTGGGTCCGGCAGGGACGCGCAGCTGTGAGCAGTCAGGGACAAGTCCATTAAAATGTTTGACAGACATTTCCACCATGACAAACCAACACCAGTGATGAATTTTGCAAACATGAAAAGACTCATTGTCTGCCTCCCACGCAAACTGCTGAAGCAGCAGAACCCCGAGGTGACGGGGATTTGTTGACTGTAGAACATTACAGGGATTGATCAGACCTCCTTGTTTGGTTTTATAGTTACTATTTTTGTTCTTGTTTTACGTTTTGACCTTGTTTTTACTTATTGACACCACTGTGTCTCTCACGGGGATCCTACTCATTGGGTGCTGTGTCTACTCTGTGGAGAAGGTCCTGCTTGGGTTGTTGGTGAGGTCCTGCACTGCAACCCTGGCTGTTATGTGAACCCCTTCCTGACCTGAGCTGGGCAGTTCCCATGGTAACAGCCTTAGCTGGTCCTGGTGTGGACGGATCCCCAAAACGAGGCTTCCTTACCTTCGCATGAAGCCAGATGTTTGTCCACAGATGTTGTCTCTGGTTATGTTTTTATTTAGCTGTTTAGGTAAAGAAACGGAAACTGAAAGTCAGATTATGTTTGTACAAAAATAAGTGGGGGGAGGGGTGTTGTGTGTGTGTGTGTGTGTGTGTGTGAAAGGGAATGTAATAGGTGTGTGTTATTTAACTCTGATGATGTCTCATACTTAAGTGGTTTGAAGGTTTTACTAAGATATTCATGTTCATCTCCTCATTCTACTGCTTTCCTTCTTCCCATTCTTCTTCTTCTACTACAGTTCTACATTCTTCTTCTTGTTTTTTTTCTTCTATCTCTTCTTCTTCTATTTCTTTTTCCCATTCCTCTTCTTCTACTACTAGTACTCCTTCCCATTCTTCTTCCTCTACCTTCTACCTTCTTCCTTTTCTTCTACTACTACAGTTCTTCTACCTTCTTCTTGTTTTTCCTCTTCTATCCATTTTCTTCTATTTCTTTTTCCCATTCTTCTTTTTTGCCTTCTACTACTTCTGCTTCTTCTACTACTTCTTCCCTTTTTCTTGTTCTCCTTCTACTGTTTTTCCTTCTTGTTTTTCTTCTTCCCATTCTTCTCCTTTTCGTCCTTCTCCTTATCGACTGCTTCTCCTCTTCCTCTTTTTTCTTCTTCTTCTCTGGTTTGTTTTGCATGCAAGCTAACAGTATTCAGCTCCAACCTGCATCCTGTTATTTCTGGTGGTATTGTTCCATTTGCTGCGTCAAGCAAAGGATTCTAATAACGGATCAAATTATGAGCATAACCCACACATATCTGTCCTCTGAGTCGAGCATAAATAGTTCTAAACTCCCTCCGGTGGGCAGATGGATAAACCGCTGGTGGTCTGGATGGAGTTGGGTTTGGGAGTTGATGACTGTCTGTGCTGCGTCCGTCACCCTTAGCCTTCTTATCGGTGGCAGAGCAGGCAGCCTTCCCTACAGTGATGAGCACACCAGGAAAGTGCATAGCTGCAGGATAAAAGGTTGTGAGAACATTTTGTAGTGTGGAGCCTTCGGTCTGCTCTGCATTGAACACATTTAGGACTTTCTTAAAAGTCAAATGAATTCAGACGGGACGTTGAATCAGCAAATATTCTGTTAATGAAAGCAAAAAAGCAAATAAACATAAAGCCTCTCACTAGTATTCAGAGTGGTTTTGTGCCTCGAGGTCAGAAAACAAACCAGCCTCTTAGTAGTCGAGATGTTTAAAATGCTAATTTGACCGTTTTGTTTGGTTTTCATCCACTTACAGATTCGTTGGAAGTACATGATTGTGGATGAAGGTCATCGCATGAAGAACCACCACTGTAAGCTGACCCAGGTTTTGAACACCCACTATGTGGCCCCTCGTCGCCTCCTCCTGACCGGTACCCCCCTGCAGAACAAGCTGCCTGAGCTGTGGGCCCTGCTCAACTTCCTCCTGCCCACCATCTTCAAGAGCTGCAGCACCTTCGAGCAGTGGTTCAACGCACCCTTCGCCATGACTGGAGAGAGGGTAACTACTCTATTTACTAGTCTTCATTTCAGTATTTACGGTTCGTTGCATCATTATTGCAGCTCATTATTAAATTAGCTCTGAATTAGCTCTTTAGATTATCTTTGGCACCATTGCCGTGGCTTGTTTCTTTTGAATACCAGAAGCACATCAACTCCAAAGGCAACACAAATGGCACTTTCTCCTTGAGGTTAATTAGGTTAATCACACCAAAGCTGCATTTAGTCTCCAGGAGCTTTCTCGAGGGCGACTGCGGGCCTTGAAAGGCTTTGTTCCCAGTCTAAGTGGTGACTACAGAGAGCTCCATTTCTGTGGTTCAGCCCAAAATCAATCCACTCATTGTTCACTGAGAATAGTTATCATTGATTAAATGAATTCAGTGTGCAACTGTAGCACATGCACGTCACCATTAACAGCAGTATGAGCTTGATCCTTCCCTCCTCCAAACATAAATCTAATAGTCTGAGCTGGAAGACTCTGACTTGGTGCCACATTTCAAGCTTCACTTTTCACAAAACAAATCTGTTTATTTCCTTCAAATTTATGTGGACCGCTCGAGTCCTGCAAGTTCTTCCATCAAGAGAAGATTTAGTTTATTCAGACAGTTTTCTGTTGCTGGTTTGAGATGCATCACAGTAGACCTGTTAGTAAGGTTTGGTTGTCTGTGGGACCACTTTTGCTCTGCTTTTTATGGAGAATGCTCAGTTTGCGTCACCGGGGTTTTGGCTGATCTGTTGAGGGAGTACCACTATTACTTATTTATCTATGCTTGAGGCTTCTCTCATGTGAACTATGTGAATCATGTCTAACCCTGTTAGAGAGAAACACACTTTAAGCTGACAAGAGAAGTCAGAAGTCGCTGCAGTGCACAAATAGCTCTAATTAATAACTAAGATGAGCCTCCCAGCAATGACTGAGGTTGAGATTTAGACATCTGCCCCCAGGTGTCAGACATCACACTTCCATTTATTACTTCTAAATGTGTGTTTCTTACTCTCTTTGAGAGCAGTGACATTAATGATGTATATTCCTGGAGCTGTCGCTGCCCAGCACCGTCCTGAGGTTGAGAATCCAGACGTCACAACTTTTACTTTGATGCTGCATCGCTTTACATCTGAGTTGTGTTGAACACACCGCTTATGAATCGGCTGTTTTGATCTTGCATCATGGCTGATTCCTTACAGGAAAACAATAAGACATGATTAGAAGAAGAGAGAAAAACAGAAAGGGATAAGACATCAGACTTTTACTGACTGTGAAGAGCTCAGAGAAGAGACAGGATGCAAGATTTAGCCGTCGATATCAGGCGACTCGCTGAAAAAATCTGCCAAAGCTCAGTAGAGCTTCTTTAATTGGCCAAACTTGGAGGAAATCTGAGGAACATCTGGCCAGCAATAGATTCAGAAGCTCAGAAAACACTTTTATTAAAAGCTCAGTTTGGTTTGAAGTTCCTCTGAACAACGTTTAAACAGTTTGGCTTGTAAAGTTTCCTCTTACTGCAGCGTTACTACGAGCTTTCCCGTCATTGTAGTTTTATAAAACTCACCAGTCTTTTCATCATCATCATGTTGACATATCCTCTGACTTGTTCAGGTTGACCTCAACGAGGAGGAGACCATCCTGATTATTCGCCGTTTGCATAAGGTGCTCCGGCCCTTCCTGCTTCGCAGACTGAAGAAGGAGGTGGAGTCTCAGCTGCCGGAGAAGGTGAGTTGAAGCTTCATTTTGTTTTCTGTGGTGTCATTTCCATCGTAGTTTTTACCAGGGGTGTGCCATCACCACAACTACACAATAAGATTTCATTTTGAGTCAGGATGCTACAATTAATATTAAAGGATTATCAGGATTTTCGTGCATTTGAGGTTTTTTTTCCACGGATCCTTTATACTACTTTATACTCCATTCAGGCTCCATTAATTAAAGTACCCAAATAAATTAGTTAGGAACAACAAGCTCCTCTAACTGGGCTGGAACAGAGCTGCTGTCACATGTTTGTGGTAATGATATTAGATCTTATGTAGGACGCTGATTTATTTTTAATGGGTTCTTTGGTGCTATTTCTAGTTTTCTGAGCTTTCTACTGTGTTTTAGTGTTGAACACTCATCAGACAAATGAGCAGCACCGTTTTTCATCACCTAAACGCATTTTTGAGTTTTCCAGCACTCTTTATGTTTGGTTTCCATGACGACGGAAACAATTGGTTTTAGAGAGTTTTACTATGAAACTTTAGTGATGTCCTAAGGGGAGGGACTCAGTGATTGGTCATGTTCTCCAGGTTGTGCACGTTCACCAGAAGAAAGCCACGCCCACCTTCAGTGCTCAGTATAACTACTCCTAGCAGTTGACCAATCAGACAGCCTGCTGGCAGGACAAGGGGCGGAGCTTCCTCTGTTGGCTTGTTTCTGTCAGAGGCTGATCTGAGAGGATCAATACAACATGAATGAAGGGTTTGTGTAAAATGCTTGATTATTTCTTACCCTTCTGGACTTGCATATTAAAATAAATTAGACTGAAATGTGCATCATAGGGACCCTTTAACTTCTGTATGCCGCAAGTCTTGTCCAGCTCTCGTCTGTTCTCACGTCCATAAAAACCAAAATGTTTCCAAACGCTGCCTTCAAACCCGATGAGTAAATCTTACGCTCACTAACAGTAGCAGTGAGGCTAGCTGCTAGCTTCCTGGTATCTGTTGTTTACCGTTTGTCACATGAACATTTTAAAGACACACTACAGAACTTTACCATTTTCCCATCACACGACCCCTATCGATGACTAATCCAGCATCCATCCTTCATCCAGCTGGACCTGTTAGCTCTCTCCAGCCAGTAAAAGATGATCTTACGACTCTGGTTTGGTCTCATTTTCTCTTTTAATCTTCCTGCATTTTTTGACGTTGTGTGTTCAAAATAGGCAGTTTCTAATTACAGGGAAGTAGGGATGCACCGACCTACCAATATCTGCCGATACCAGATCTGTTTATGTGAACATTATTGTGACTATGGTAATTATTGCTGTTATAACTGTAAGATTTCATTAGGTTGTAATAAATGACCCATCCTTCCTGAAGTTACCTCACCAATACAAATATAATAACATTACAGATCTTACAATTTCAACAGGTTTTATTTTGATTTGGCACATTTTACCTAAATATAACTATAAATGTGTGATTTTTAAACAAAGATCGAGCTTTTAGTGTAACAAAATGTGTCAAATTTTAACTTTCATGTTAAAACATGAACATAAAACATGTCCAAAGCATGTCGTCAAACACATCTGCTCTGGCTTGACTAGTGTGGTATCAGTACACTTTTATTACAACCAAGTACAAGTACACACACTTGGTATTAAGCTGATATTGATACTGGTATCAGTATTGATGCATTCCCACTTTAAAGCTAAACTCTACTGCAACGTCACGCAGCGTCCCGGATGTAAAAGTTGTATAGTGTCGGTTTCTCAGCCTCAGGACGCTGCTGAGCAGCAACGGCTTTAGAAATGCACATGATAGATGTCACTGTGTCATCGAACAAGTCCGGGACGCAGAGTTTTAAGGTCAGAAAGTTACGTAATGCGTCTTTAAAAGGACAGATTTATAATCCATCTCCTTAAAATTTCCTGGCAGCACAACTTTTATGTTCCTGCCACACTTTATAGCTGTGTTTCTGTTATTAACATGAAAAACAGTTTTTTAACATTTATGAATTGTGATAGAATTGGCTCATGTTCAGCCTACCTCTCCGTTTTACTGAGGCCAGTTCTGGGTTTGTGATACATGCATGGACAGGTCATCCAGCTCATATTACAATCACATGCCTCCAGTTCAGGTGTTTGTATTGATTTGGTTCTGAATTAAACAAGTGGCCTACTAAACGTCCCTGT
>NC_136611.1:7115648-7188148 GCF_933228915.1 Telmatherina bonti | reverse complement strand
TATCCCAGGTCGGGAGTCAGGTCCTGCCTCAAGTGGAGGAGTTTAAATATCTCGGGGTCTTGTTTACGAGTGAGGGAAGGATGGGGTGTGAGGTCGACAGACGGAACGGTGCAGCGTCTGCAGTAATGCGGACTCTGTGCCGGTCTGTCGTGGTGAAGAAGGAGCTGAGCCAGAAGGCGAAGCTCTCGATTTACCAGTCGATCTACGTTCCTACCCTCACCTATGGTCATGAGCTGTGGGTCGTGACCGAAAGAGCGAGATCTCGTATACAGGCGGCTGAAATGAGTTTCCACCGCAGGGTGGCCGGGCTCTCCCTTAGAGATAGGGTGAGGAGCTCGGTCATCCTAGAGGGGCTCAGAGTAGAGCCCTCCGCATCGAGAGGGGCCAGTTGAAGTGGCAAGGGCATCTGGCTAAGATGCCTCCTGGACCTCTCCATGGTGAGGTGTTCCGGGTACATCCATGCGGTAGGAGACTCTGAGGAAGACCCAGGACACACTGGTGGGATTATATCGCTCAGCTGACCCGGGAATGCCTTGGGATCCCCACACAGAGCTGCCAAATGTGGCTGGGGAGAGGGAAGTCTGGGTTTCCCTGCTTAGGCTGCTGCCCCCGAGATCCGACCGCGGATAAGCGTCAGAAAATGGATGGATGGATGGAAGGAAAAATGAATAAATGGATGGATGGATGGATGTACCTGATATCTGCCTGCAAGAAGACAGAATGTAGCACAACCGTTGGTTTTAGCCTGTAAACAGTGTGACTTAGCTTTAGTGCCAAGCTCCAGTAGCTGCTTACTTCCTGTTAGCTTGGTTAGCTTTTAGCTACAGGGAGGTTATAGTTTGATAGATGTCAATCATCCACCCACAAGCTTCATCCATCTTTTCATATACAGTCTGTGGTTCACATGCAGACTAGATGTTTGACAGAGTAGCCTGGCTCTCCAATGCAGCCTTAGTTGCCAACGTTGTCCATGTGAGACGGTTCTCGGCATGTTAAAGGCGTGGCACTAACAGTTTACCTGTAGCAACCTGCCACGGCTGATTCAATATAGGGAAAAACATTGTAGCATTAACATGTTACTTTGGGTTTAAACAACCTCCATATGGAGTAAGTCTTGTCCAGGCCTGTCTGATTGGATTACAGTACGTCAGAATAATCTCAGCTGTAGATGGTCTTTAGGATGTTGGAGGAGGTGGTCTTTAGGATGTTGGAGGAGGGAGAAAAGCTGGTTTCTACCTCCTTCGGAAGTACGTTTACCGTCTTGTTGATCTTTTAGATGTTCTTGTGTCAGCGTCTTTCTGTCCAAGTGCTTCGTCAGAAGATCCATTACCCAAAGCGCTGTTTAACGGCGCATCTGCTGGTTATCTGATGTACAGCAATCCTCTAGTTTTATGTGGAACTCTACACGTCATGTCAGAATCCACATTACCTTTTGGAAAGTCAGATAAAATGAATCTGTGCTTAATGTGATGGTTTATCAATAAATATCATTACGTCAAATCAAATGTCAGTGAGTTTATAAGGTTTTATATTTAGCTTCTTTATTTATTTATTCATTTGTGGGAGATATCATCTGAAAGTGTTCCCAAACGGCTGATGTCATCCCCTCTTTTGGTGGTTCTCCCATCAAGTCAGCGCTGTCTCCTGCACATATTGATCCTGCATATCGCCCGATCACTTCAGCATTTCCTGTAATTCGCGCGGCTTTTTCAGCTTCTCGAGTCACTCAGCGAGGCAGTCACGTAATTTCAGAGAAACAGCGCCTTGTTTGTCTTTAGTCATGTGATATTTGTTTGCTTGACGCAGACTTGGAGGAGTTTCAAGGCGACAGATCTGTAATGTCAGTGTGATGATTTTGCTTTTGTTTTGTCACATGATGCTCCATCCTGCCGGAACGGGTTGATGTTTTCATCTTCAGACCAGCAATTTTTCACATTCCCCAAACAGACAGGTCCCACTTTGTTAGTCGTCTGCTGTCCAGTCCTTGGACTGTCTGCAGATATTTAATCATGCCCCTGATGTTTGATGAAGTGGCCTTAAAGCTGCCCTTTTCAAAAGCAGACCTTGTTTGGAAGTCTTCATCTTATGGTAAGCAGCAGACTTGTTGGGGGACAGGGGGACAATTCTGGGTCTCCTTAGACACTCAGACATCCTCACTGCAGTTTAGTCTGTCTCTTATGTCTATAATAATCTAGTAAACAATTCTTGATGATGTGATACCCTTAACAACAATTTCCTGTTAATGTAGAGGTGCTTTTATGCAAACGATGGCTGTGCTGGTTTTTTTTCCAAGTAACCGCTTCAGACACTAAAAACGAAAACATGATGTCAAGTGTCCCATTTTCTCCTGTGCTCATGACTTCATACCAAAATGATGTTAGTTATGATCCGTTATCTGGAGAAAAGCATGAAAACGTGAATTTACTTTACTGGTATTTCACAGACACATTGTGCAATTATATGATTGCAACAGGGTTAGCTAAGAGCTAACTGTTGCCGGTAAACAGGCAAGAGTAAATACAAAATGAAGAAAAAACATGATCTTAAACAGGAGACAGAACATGAAAACAAGATACAAATACACCAAGACCACATAAAATACATCTATGAATACAAAAGTAACAATATAATCTGAATAACACACAATAGAAACAAAAAGAAAAATGACTGACTGTAATTATAGCAGCATCTTTAGTCTGTACATATATATATATATATATATATATATATATATATATATACATACATATATATATATATATACATATATATATATATATATATATATATATATATATACACACACATATTTATATATATATATATATATATATATATATATATATATATATATACACACACATATTTATATATATATATATATATATATATATATATATACATACATATATATATATATATATATATATACACACACATATTTATATATATATATATATATATATATATATATATATACATATATATATATATATATATATATATATATATATATATATACACACACATATTTATATATATATATATATATATATATATATATATATATATATATATATATATATACACATATATATAAATAACATATAAATAACATATATATATATATAAAACAAATATATTCAATATATCATCTATTTTATTTTGTTTTGTTTTCTGCTGAGAGACTCATGTTTAAAGTAACTACAAACAACTGAATTTTAGCCTCCTAAGTGACGGCTTGAGTTGGTAGTTTGGGCATCATAGCTGATTTTACTGGGTTGTTGACTGGTGGCTGACACCCAGTTTTAACATCATTGAAACTTATTGAAGCCTTTTGGATTTGCATGCATCTGAACCGTTTGCCTCCATGATTCCAGGACCTTCAGGCTCAGGATCGGGCTCACCGCATCGGCCAGCAAAACGAGGTGCGGGTGCTTCGTCTCTGCAGCGTCAACAGCGTGGAAGAGAAGATCCTGGCAGCCGCCAAGTACAAACTGAACGTGGATCAGAAGGTCATCCAGGCAGGCATGTTCGACCAGAAGTCTTCCAGCCATGAGCGCCGGGCCTTCCTCCAGGCCATTTTAGAGCACGAGGAGCAGAATGAGGTTTGCAACATTGTTTTATTAATTTTTTTTCATGTGAAATAAAAATATTTCAGGTCTTCAAGTGACCAAATGCTTAAGGCCACAAATTAAAGCCAGTTGTAAGGCTCAGAGAAGGGCTTTGATAGGATATATACGTTTTATTTGTGCTTGTCTAACACAGTCTCCGCTATTTATCTGCTATTTCGTGGAAAAAATCAGGTGATTTTGTATGAAGCTGTGAAGAAAAAAACTTCTGTTCAGCTGCAGTTAAAACTAAGGAAAAAAAAGGCTGATTTATATCTTATAAATGTGGACACTGATCATGATTTTAACCATTTTAGGAGGAAGATGAGGTGCCTGATGATGAAACCCTTAACCAGATGATTGCCCGCAATGAAGATGAGTTTGAGTTCTTCATGGTGAGTAAAATGAGAATTTTATTCACATTTCAGATTAAAATAGTTTTGCTGTAAGGTCTTTTACTGCTGATCAGCTGAAGGAGTGAATAAAAGCTGATTGTTTACTGATACAAGCTCATTTCTCTGGTTCAGCGACGTTATAGAAGCATTGCCATGGTTACAAGTAGAGGAAAATTCTTTTTTTACTCTGGCTAAACCAGCTGTTTGTTTAAATCCAGCTGTTTCAAAGTTTTGCTTTATTTTCTTCTTGCTCCAGCTGATGATCATAAATCAACCAATAAATCCGGTTTGTATCAGTTATTTATTTGTGCTTTTCCTTGTTTTTCTTCTCAAGCGCATGGACATGGACCGACGGCGAGAGGACGCCAGGAACCCCAAACGTAAGCCTCGGCTGATGGAGGAGGACGAGCTGCCGTCTTGGATCATCAAAGATGATGCCGAGGTGGAAAGGCTGACCTATGAGGAGGAAGAGGAGAAGATGTTCGGCCGAGGGTCACGCTGTCGTCGGGACGTGGACTACAGCGACACGCTGACTGAAAAACAGTGGCTACGGGTAAAAACTGATCATGTATCTGCTTATTTTACACAGAAAATATACATTTTCCCCCTTTATTTAAAGTTTAAATAATCTAAAAACAGCTAAATGTTAAAATGATTGTTCATGTAGATATTCATTAACATCGTATTAACCTGCAGCTCGATTCTCTGGTTTTAAAGTAACAAAAAACTGTTTATGTGGCAACATTTGCACTCAAAATATTCAGAAAACCAAAAGATTAATTTGCAGTCTTTCTGTGAAACAAGCACAGGACATGAGGAATGAGTTTTTATTGAGGGTGCGCTTGTTTTCCTGTGTGGAGACGCCGGCAGACATCTGTTGAGGTGGTGCTGCAGCAGCACATCTGCACAATCGCACAACAAACACAAAAGCAGGCTCATCCTGAGTAAACAAGGACCGGACTTCAGGAAAACAAAATGTCTGCATTAATTAATTAATGTGCTTTGTAAGGATTAAATAACAAGGAGTCGTGCATTACAGGGTTTTAATGCCCAGCATGGAGTCGAGAACACCATGACGGGAAGTGCATTAAAGCGTGTAATGCACAGACCGGAGTTCTTTACTCTGCCTGGACCATAATCCCACACTGTAAACGTTTATAACATTCATGTATACATTTGTTTTTACAACACTTGCTAAATATGCTACTTCATGTTGGCCTCCTTGTACTTTTTATGCTAAACAACCGTTTTCAAGCAACGTCATGTTTCTTTCATGCACCTGTCAAAAGCTGCTGATCTGAACCAGTTGATTAACATGTTGCTATGGTGACAGCCGTAATGCAGCAATATTACAGGGATTTAACTCGCCGAACCACGTGTGCGTATATATGTGAAAATATTACAGCCAGTTAGGATCCTCAGTGAGGATGACAGCATTGATGCATTCATTTTGATAGCAAGTAAAACATTGTCAATGAGAACTTTAACTTGCTCGGGGTCAGATTTTGTTTTGTGTGACAGCTCGTTCTTTTTCTCTCTGTCTTTTGCGCTCTCCCGCAATAATGTACCGATCCCCTGTCCCATCTTGAGTCTTCGTACAATTCCAACAGCTTTCAAATGACATTTCTGCTGAATGTGACGCTTAAGGTAGTCCAACTTCCATTCAGTCCACATTTTTCCCTCGGAAAACTCATTTGCTACTTTGGCTTCGCAACATGTTTTGCAGAGTAAACCTTTCTCACTCGAAAAGGAAAAAATCTCACTCAGTTTCACCGCTTGTTCTTCTATTTTCACATACTCCGACAGCCATTCCATCTTAAAAGAACCACATTTCTTTTTTACTTTGGCTTGATGAGTGGATGCGTCGCTGCCCGTTCGTTTCGCCATGATAAGGGGTTAGCATCTGCGTCTCTTAACTCCGCTGCACTGTTGTTAGCTAGCTAACCTGAACGGCGCATATGGGCAGGGCACATTCGCGCCGTTCTGCTCCGATTGGCTGCGTAGCGTACATGAACTGTACGGCATTATTGGCTGGACACCTGTCACTCATTGAGTTACGTTGCAAAATGGTACAAAATATATATATATATAATTGGTCTAATTAACTAGATTATATCAGTTCTAAAATTAGATATTAAGTAATGCGTTTCTGTTTTATTTTATTTTGTGCGCTGCATAGATGTTCTTGTGCGCTGAGTATGTGCAAGCAGTGCGCGATTGCGCACGCGCGCAGCTTAGAGGGAACATTGATCCTCACTGACCATGTTATAAGGAGAATTTAACGCATCTGTTCACTAAGCTTCGTTTGTAATAGTCTGAAACGTTTCAGTAATGTATTTTTGTTTTCTGTAGACAGTGTTTATTAATAGATGTTAATATCCAGGGTGGAGGGTGGAGCTACACTGGCGGCAGCTTCTCATTTGTGCATTTCATTTTCTGTCTGGGTCCAGATGTGAACATCTGCTGCATCTGGTGGAAACTTCCTGGAAAAGTTGCTAAAAGAGTCTGAAAACTTAACAGAGCGGCCGAGCCAGACGCCGTACGCCTGCTTTGTTTACCTTTACACGAATGTCACTGATGTTCCAGTCACGTGATCAGCGATGAAAGCCCATAATAGTCCGTTTATAAATCTGACTGATAAATAAATATTTTCTTATTTATTTAATGTCGTTGTTTAGACAACATTACCTTCTCGCAGTAATTTAAACTACATTTACCTCCAAAATTAAACTATTCCAAGGTTTTTGGGTTTTTTTCTATTCCATCGATGTTCTTCAGAAAAATCATAAAAGTCAAACCTCATCATTAAATTTTATTTTTCCATGCAGGCATTTTGATTATAGCCTCATGTTTCTCTGAGATCAGGACACCAGCATGTTTACCTCCATGCTGCACCGTCTCATCTTTGGATTTCTGTAACTCTCACCATCAGCAAATCAAGTCTTCTAATTGGAAGTTTGGAAGTGAAAGCATCTCTTGGTGCGATGCTGGTGGCATTCAGTCACCAACACCAAACACACTGTGTCACAGTCCCCCGGGGAGACAGCTTAAGCCTGGCAGATCCATGTTATTGACCGGCTCCGAGGTTTCAGGGGAAACTAAAATAGAACAAAGACATTTTGAGGCCAAGGTGATGGTACTTTGAAATCACTGTTGACTGAGGTTCAAACAAGCTCTCATTAAAAGAGGAAAGAGAGCTGTCCGAAAAGCTCCACGACAGGCCTGGATTCATACCACATATGACTTCATGCTTTTATGCAGCAATTAATTACTTCAGGGTGGCGTGCAGGACCTGAATTTCAGCACCTTTTTTTCTTTATTTAGGTTTAGCAGAAGCTGTCAGGTGGAAGTCAAATAAATATTCCAGCAGCCTTCTTGAGAATGCAATTAATTTTATGTTTATGTATGATTCCAGATGAACATTTAATGCATAAATAAACCAAATCTTCTTCATCTGATGACGCTACAGCTCTGCATCATGCTGCGCAGATTGAAGCGACTGAAGCATTAACCTTGTCTCAAACCTTCAGGCCATCGAGGATGGAAACTTGGAGGAGATGGAGGAGGAGATCCGGCTAAAAAAGCGCAAACGCAAAAGACGTCAAGACAAAGACTCCTCGAGCAGAGACGACGGAGGCGGGAAGGCTAAGAAGAGGCGGGGGCGGCCACCAGCGGAGAAGTTTTCTCCCAACCCGCCCAAACTCACCAAGCAAATGAACGCCATCATCGATACGGTGATCAACTACAGAGACGGGTGAGAGTCAACTCAAATCTGTTTCATGTGGTGTCGGTGGCCAGTTTCACACACATCCACACGGTTTTCCATTAATCTGAACGTTTCTGCCAGGAGAACTGCACCCCTGCTGCTTTTATGTAACATTTTCCGACTGCAGGGGCAAAAGATCTCAGATTTCACTTTGAGGCAGAGCAGATGGAGCAGGACTTTGAACTGTACAGGTAAAGATGAGAAATCTTAATGATTTTACTCAGAGCTAGGAGTTTGTTGTGGAAATCCACTGCAAATGTCACATAAGAATTTGAAAACAGCAAAAAAAAAATCTTTTCAATCTTTTTTTTTTTTTTTTTTTTTTTACTTCCTCTGGTATTTTTTGAAGTGTTACAAACAACTTTGTAGCGCCGCGTTACCGCTAGCAACCAGTGTCAAAAGGTGGACGTGAACGCTGCCCACTAGTGGATGAACTGACTTAACAACCATGGTAACGTAAAAGAGACATGGCAGTACGAGAACAGTTGCTACGTTTGCTACGAATAAAAGTTAGTTCCGCTTTAAACTGACGAACAATGACCATGTAAACACCAAACTGCTCACACAAAAGTATATTTGGAATTAAACTTAATTCTGATGTAAGTGGCTGGTTTGGCCGCGTTTTAATTCCAAACTGTTTAATTCTTCTGTCATGTAAACCTTTATTCCGTGAACACTACATGAACAGTCGGATGACATTCTTTCGTCGGTGTTGCCGAGGCTTTTTGATACACGACGGCTACCGTTGTTACATTGCGTGTTTTTCAAAAAGTGAGGTGCCAGAAGGCGCATGCATTAGAAACGTAATGACGATTCCAACATCAAGCAGATGTAAATGTTACACAATCTCCCCTTGAGTTAATTCTGGTTGTTCTGAGCATGCTCGTTACCTTGTCCTGTCCCGATGACGTGCGTTGTTTTACCTCCCGTGTTCGGTGGTCTATCTTTCTTCTCCTTCTCAGTTGCTGCAGAAAGTGAAGTAGTATGCTCGTGTTGAGCTGCTACTTCACATTTATAATAAAAATAGCAGCGAAACTGGAACTTATTATGTAGTTTTTACAAGTTAGGACTGAAAAGACGAGAAGCAGGGAGCCAACTTTGTTTATTTCCAGTATACGTCATACGTCACGTGCACCCTCTGTCCAATCAGAACCCTTCCCAACCCGCCGCTCTGAAGAGGAATTAAGTGAAGACGTGTTTCATGTAAACCTTCATTCGGAATTATTTTTCCATGTAAACTCGTAGGAGAATACGTTAATTCCAAATTATTAATTCTTAATTAAAAAAAAACATCATGCAACCATACCTAATGATGTATGACGGTATACATAACAGAGAATAAATAGGCCTTTAATGCCGACGCACCGCTTCAAGACAGAAATGAAGATGTCATGATTTGCTGTGTGAGTTGCAGCTGTCCAGTCTAAATGCATAAGAACAACGTTAACAACAGAATAATGGACAAGAAAACCTCTAAACTTCTCATCTAAAAAGACCTTAAATTTAGGCGAAAGTATCTTCTCCAAGTTTATTTTTATTTTAAGAAAAGATCCGTTAAAATGAGCTAAAGCTGCGGGGTCAAGACTAGACAGAACGGAGACGAGACCGTTAAATAACAGTGAGCTGGAAGTGGGAAACGGCCTTTAAATAACTGAGGAGGAAGAGCATCATTAGAAGCAGAAGTTGACTAACAATGTTCCTGTAAAGTAGACAGTAGAGCTGCAGGCTAAAACCTGCCAGGCTGCAGAACAGGAAACACAGACTGAAGCCTCTTTAAAATAATGGAAGATGTTTTTACCAGTAAGAGGATAAGGGCTCAGTAAAGTCTATCTGCGGAGCATTAACAACAAAGTCCATAGCTCTAAATAAAATATGACGATGTAGAGAATAACATCAGTAGTGTTTTCTTTTGAAACCTCCTCAGTCAAAAGAAGACCTTAACTCCAGATTAGTTGTAAGACTTAACAGCTCATATAACTCTGTGTGTAAGAAGCTTAGGAAAACAGTGAGCAGTGTAGCGACTCTCCACAGCAGCGTCAATCAATGTCTCCACAATGCACGACCTAATTAGGCTGCTGCACATTTGGCCGTTTGCACGAGCAACATGTTTGTGAGTCAGTGAACCGATCGTGAGCGGATATTGACGGAGGACTTAACTATTGAGCTGGAAACATGTCTGCTGAGTACAGATGATGAGTAGCTTTCACCTCTGAGAAGCTTTCATTGCTTCGTTTTAAAGCTGCCTGTCATACCGTAATGCTTCTACAGCGGTTTTACCAAGAAGAGCAAGCAGTGTCTCCAAATCCCTTTTCGTAAATCTGTATCTTTGCTTATATTTTGAGACGCAAGCAGCAGTAGAGAGGGATCATTGTAGCAACGTGAAATGCTCACACTGCTGACACCTTTTTATTATTTATTGCTTTCTAACTGAAATTTGACACTCACCATATCACGTATAACCCAAACAACTCTGCCTTCGCTGCGTTCAAAGGGATTTTATTACTTCGGTAACAGTAGCAGAGCATGTGACCCCAAGTCAAGGTTGTTGAATTCTCCGATAAGCATCGGAGGACTGAAGAGAAACCTGCCAGAATGAGGCTCTCTGCGCCGTAAAGGCAACTCACTTTCCAAATGCGGCCGCTGCAAATTGGTCAGTATATTACCTGACTCCTGAGTTTGATGTAACTAGAGATGTTTATTTCCATCCAGATTATTGTTCCAAATCACTCACTGCAGAAGAGGTTTTGTAACTAATGCATACGTCACTTGCACATGCTCACACACGATAGGGTCAGAATGACTGGACGTCTACTGAAATCCCATTGAGATCATGGTGGATGATTTACATCAAGCAAACTCTGAGCTGCCTGTTGCTAAGAGCTAACCAAGCTAACCTGGAGATAACAGGAGCTAACAGAGGTAAGCAGGTTAAAGTTAAGTCACGTTGTTAACCGGCTAAAAGCCGCAGTTTTTCTACGTTCTTCTTACTTGAAGCGGGAGATCAGGTACCTGTCAGTCAAAAGGACACGTCCCTAAATATGCCGAATTTTGAGATTAAATTACTTTTAAACAGGAGAGTTAGAAAAAAAATCACTCCCAACACAGTTGTCATGAAGGTAAACCTGACCTATTAAACCTAAAATGGATTTTTGAACCAGGCTGTAAACATGTTTATTTCTGCTGTGAAGTTGGTCTTTTTGCGTCTATGGGGATTTGCTCTGTCTTGGAGCCCCTAGTGGATGAAGGGGGAACTGCAGTTTTATGTACTTATGCATAGGCTTCACTTTTACCCACCGGAGGTTGCCGCTTGGGTTGGATACCAACACAGAGAGACCGTGTGTAACGTCACACTATAATCCAGATGAAATTACACCTGTAGCTCTTTACATGGAAGTTTTTTACATTTTAAATTGCTTCAATCCAGTAATAATGGATTTCTGCTTGTTGACCATTTTATTTTCTTGAAAGAGCTCTGCACAGAACCTTTCCTAGTTTTTCCTAGTTTTTCTGCCGAAGCCTTCTCTCTTGTTTCCTGGTTGGCAAACAGCTCAGTAAATTCAATGCCAACACATTACAACCAGTTGACAGTTTCACATGAACATAATACTCACATGGACGGTTTGTTTTCTGACAACTAAATGAAAAAATAAAAGACATCATTCGTTTGAAACCTGGTTGTATTTTTAGAGAGAAATGAAATACTTTGCGGGGCTATATGTTCAGCGTATCTGCCTCTCGAGGGTTCGTCCTTGCCATGGTAACGGTAAAATGTACTGAGTGCAATCAGGGCATGTCTTGATTATCCAGTGGAAAGTACCAGCTTCAGCCTAGAACTGAACAGACATGAAGTCATGTCTTGCACGGAGCCTAGCACTGCAGTGAAAGTAGATGTGTGGTCTGGTCTGTCTGGATCCCCCTCCTTTTTTTTTTTTTTTTTAAACCCATGTGAAAAAATGTGAGTGACATGCATTCATGCACGAAAGAACATTGTTCATTTGTCTTCCCCTTTGCTCATATATACAGTGGCGCTGCCGAAAGTGATATCTGCTCCTCCAGAAGTCATTTCTTTCCCTCCTCTCAGTTCATGCTTGTCCTTCCCTGATCCTCTCCATCATACGTCTGGCACCCTGGAAGAGGCTTTGAAATTCTCTCTGCAGAACTTTGGATGACGAGCGTACAATCCTTTCTCGTTTCTTCAGACTGCATTGAACATATGGGATCTGAGCTTAAATGTGTCACAGTGTTTAATAAACTTTTATCTCTGCTGTGTTGCTGCACAGCAGTCCAGGCTTAATTTCCTCCTCGTGACCCGATAAGGTGCATCACTTTGAAGATATCACCACTGTGATCTTCAAATAAATTATCTTACAAGATTTTATTTTTATACTTCTTGTTGTTTTACCACCTTTACAAGATTTGCTTGAAGCCTTTCCAGGAAATTTAGGTTTTGTGTCTGAAGTGTGGCCGCTCTGCTGAGAGGTGGCCGCTCTGCTGAGAGGTATCGCTCCGTAGCGACGGAAACATCAGTGTGATCTGCTGTGACGAGCTCTAAAATCATCCTGAAACACGGCTGAGTCCAGAGGCCTGTTAGACCACGTGTGATTAACATACCCTGGATATCTCTGTTACCTGGGTCGACCCAGACATTCAGGATCTGGATAAGAGACACAACAAAGATCAAGTCAGTAATTCAACCCAGTTATCATCATCTATGGGCTCACATAAAATGGGAGGAGTCAGCAGGATCTGAAGAGCAGCTACTTGACCGTGGAGGAGCAGATAATTATTATTCAGAAATATGAAGGATTTAAACACATCCGCCTGACGAAAGCAACACTGTTGCATTAACAGTGAGCTGCCAGGGAAGAATACTGGCAGAATGTTGCGGTAAATTTGATTAATTTATACATATATTTAATTAATTTATATATAAAATGTTATAAACAGGCAGTACTCTGATTACTAGGGCTGTGACGATATTCTTTTGTCCTGTTTCGATTAGATTCCAATTCCGATTTTTTTGAGTGCCGATTTGATTTAAATTGGGATTTTTACAATTCTTCAACATTGCTGATTTTTGTAAATAAAAAATAAAAAAATGTACAAAACTTTTTTTGCTCATCTTTTTTCTTAATTTACATTTGGAAAAAACAACCCAGTAGCCAGACCATCATTCTGCTGCTATAATGACTTAGAAGTTGAGTAAAATAAATAAAAACAAATAAAAAAATTTTTTAAAAAGCACTTTATATTTTTATATTTTATTGATTATTTTATTGAATATTTTTTATTCATGTGAAAAGAAAAATAGTTTTTGTTTTTTTTTAAATTAAAAAAATAAACGATTAAAAAATTTTTGAAGTAAAACAAAACCCAATATTCAATTTATTTTTCATTTGATTTCCCACCTCTACTTAATACTGTGTTACACCCCAGATGTTTCAGGCAGAGCTCTTCTTTCCTTTACTTTTACACATTGATTAATTTCTAGCCGTGAAGCCATGAGTCGTTCATGGTTCTGCAGATCCGTCATCTGTGAGTTTTATTTTCAGCCAATAAAACCACAGCTGAGCTAAACCGACTTGAGAAAATGTAAAAAAAAATATTCTTCAAAGTGGTTCGTGACGAGGTTTTATTACTTCATCCAAAGGATGCTTTTGTCCCTAAAACCTCTTTGTCTCGTTAGCGTTCCTCTCACAGTCCGTGCATCAGTGTTGACAGAATCTGCAGCCATTTTCCAAAAGTCCTGATTGGTCAGTAGGTGGTACCGTTACACTCATTGATCTCTTGAGCTTGTTACAAACTCCAGGAGAACTTTGTTCTTGTTCTTGAGGCTTAATAACAAGAAAAAAGTTTGTTTTACTCTGTTCAGTTCATACCCCACAACAAGCTTCATCTGCAACGGAGCTGGGGTTTCTGCGGGGGGACGAAGATGTCTGTAGCTGCGTTTCCTTCAAAGTTTTTCGCAAAATAAAAGCAATATTTCTGGAATTTCGACAAACTCCAGTTGCAACTTTCAGGATCTTCCATTGAACAATGTTTGGCATATAAGTCGCATTTTTTGCGAGATTTCATGAATGGGACGAGATTTGCAGCTTATGCCAGGTTGCCAGGTAGTGTTGTTTCAGGGTTTTACACCTGCTGCAGAGGATTCGCCACATCTTTTCAAAGCCGTTCTCCCTCGTTTGCCTTTTTAATTCATTGTAAAACTGCATTTTGCTGCTGTTTGCAATCAAGGATGACAGTTATAAATTCCTCTTTTATCATTCATAGAAACGATTTCTGTCTCCTCCATCCATCCATACTGTGGATGAGCTGGTGATGTGACCCCGTACGTCACGTGCAGGGTCGCATACATGCAAAAGACATGTTTCCACTGCCCAAAATGTTGAAAAAAACCATCCCATGAGAACGTTAAAAGCGTTAACTGCACCAACCTCAAATGTCTGACCAATCACACCATGCTTCTCAAAGCCCAACGAGAAGAAAGTTCTGTTGGGCTGATGTGTCAAAAATAATCTGCAAGATGCCCTGATTACGTCTGCGAGAACAAAATGACGTCATTTAGTTCTTGCCGCTTCTTGTGCCAGGCCGGATTATCCAATGGGCATTATGGGAACGGCCCCAGGGGCCCACGCCCACCTGGGGCCCATTTGGAGACTAGTGGGGCCCACATAGGCCATACACCAGCAGTTCGGACAGAAAACAAAATGTACATAAAAGGAGATGGTTATACTACAGTGTCTACTGTATTGCTAGTGGTACCATTGGCTGAGAGATGTTAGAAATGTCGTTTCACAGTGTATCATTCACAATTCACAATGTGGGTGGCTGTAGCTCAGGAGGAAGAGCAGTTGTCCTTCAACTGGAAAGTTGGGGGATCGATTCCAGGCTTCCCCTAACAGGCCGAAGTGTCCTAGGGCAAGACACTGAACCCCAAACTGCCCCCCGATGTGCCTATCAGGGTATGCATGTGTTGGATGAGTATGGGTGAATGTGACAAGTAGTGTAAAGCGCTTTGAGTGGTCTGCATGACTAGAAAAGCGCTATAGAAGTACAAGTCCATTTACCATTTACAATGTTGCGCTGGGGAAGGGGACATGGGACACTCTGGACCCAGGGGCCTGTTCGCTTTTAATCCGGCCCTGATCTTGTGGGGTTTGTAACAGGAACATAACCTGGTCCAGTTATTCAGCATAAGTTACCATGGCGATTGAAGTGAACCGGCTTTGTAGTTCAGAAAAAAACCAGAAGTTACCTGGATAAGAGAAAATCCAGCTTTGCCAAACAGGCCTCTGAACTTTATCTTTGTTTTTTTTAATCAAACCGTCACAAATAAAAACATCATTTCCGCGTCTCACGTTGTAGTTTTGTAGAATCACTTTGTTTTCCTGCTTCTTCTTCTTCTTATATTTCACATTACTTTATTTCCAAGGATAAATCCAGTAAAATGGTTTCAGTCTGGTAAAAAAAATTCAGCTTTCAGAGGTTGAATTTATGTTTACATGCACTTGGAAAAACAGGTGTAATCAGGCAGATTGGTGCGAAAACGTGTAGGATAGAGTCGTGTTTTTGACAAGAACATTGGTTGGCAAAGTCGATACGAGGTTGATATGAAAGGAATGAAACACAAACTCTTTTCCCATTTTCTCAGCTCTGGGGAAATGAACCGGGGAGAAGAAGCAGTTAAAGAGAAACCTGTCAATATTTGCTTGGAGGAAAATGATAAATGCTCATTTATTGTGGGTTGTTTGTCTGGGCACACGTTTGCGGCTGGATTTTATGTATTCTCCGAGGCAAACTTTGAATTATGACAGTTTTAGTTTCTAAATCTAATCACAGATGCATTGGAATGAAACGGATGCAAACCAGTTGGAATTTGTATTTATTTCTCTGTGTTTTTTTAAGGCTTCCTTGCAGCGTGAAATCACTCCTGCAGAGTGATTTGGATTACATTCAACACATCGCTTCTTTTTATTCCTCTTAGTCATCGCTGAATTTTTTTGTACCTTCCTAATCTTGAACTAGTGAAGCATCCAAACACTTAACCAAATGTGCTGAGATGAAAGCAACCTGCACTTCCCACCTGCAAACACTGATAAGTTTCCTGTGTAATCTGACAAACCATGATCTCCTTTTGCCACAACCCTGGTGCTGTTGTGCTGTTTTGGGGTTATGTTTGAGTGTGTTTTGGTTTGTGTGTTTCTCGCTCTCCGTCCAGTCTGTGTGGTCCTCATGACTCATTATTTTCCCAGTTTACATGCTGCATTTCCAGGAGTGTGGCTAACAAGTATGTCTCTCAGTATATTGTATATACACTACTCACAAAAAGTTAGGGATATTTGGCTTTCAGGTGAAATCTATGGAAAATGCAATATGTTCATGCTACAGTGATATAATATCATAAAAGTAAGACATTTAAGTAGAAGGATGCACTACTGATTTCCTCATCTCAAAAAATCCATTCAACACAAAAGGTAGCAACAATGGTAGTTACACCACAACAAAAAATTTGAACGTCTCAATATCTGGTCATGTGCCCTTGAGCATCGATTACAGCTTGACAACGACGTCTCATGCTGTTCACAAGGCAACTTATTGCCTGCTGAGGCATGGCATCCCACTCTTCTTGAAGGGCAGCCCTCAGGTCATTGAGGTTCTGGGGTGCAGGGTTTCGAGCCTCTACACGACGGCTCAGCTGATCCCACAGGTTTTCAATGGGATTCAGGTCTGGAGAGAGTGCAGGCCATTCCATTTGAGGTACACCAGTCTCCAACAGCCGTTCCCTGATGATGCGGCCTCGATGAGCAGGAGCATTGTCGTCCATGAAGATGAAATTAGGCCTGTGCTGTTCATGTAGGGGCACAATCACTGGATTAATGATGTTATTCAGGTAGTATGGGCTTGTCACTGTACCATTCACAAAGTGTAGGGCAGTTCTGTACCAAGTGGACACCCCTGCCCACACTGTAACACCGCCACCACCAAAAGCTCGCCTGGTGACAACAGTGGCTGATGCATAGCACTCTCCCTGACGTCTCCAACATCGTTGCCGGCCATCATTTCTGCTCAGTGGGAATCGACTTTCATCAGAGAACAGCACTGAGGCCCACTGGTTCCTCGTCCAGCGTAAATGCTCCCTGGCCCATGCAAGACGATGATGCCTGTGCCTGGTGGTGTGGTCAGGTACCCGTGCAGGTCGTCTAGCACGCAGACCACGCTGATGGAAACGGTTTGGAATGGTCTGACGTGACACTTGGGTGCCTCTCACCTCTCTTAAACATGCCTGGAGTTGAGTGGCATTCATCATCCGGTTTCTCAGGGCAGCGTTCACAATGTAGCGGTCATCAGCACGGGATGTGGCCAAAGGACGTCCACTTCTAGGCCTTTCTGTGACTCTTCCAGTCTCTCCATATCTCTGTTGCAACCTGCTGATGACACTCTGTGACACTCCAAGCTCAGTGGCCACTTCTGTCTGAGAACGTCCTGTTTGAAGCATCGCAATGGCAAGGGACTGTTGTTCCATTGTTAGGTGTCGTCTTGGTCTCATGATGTCAAAATGTGAACAGCATGATGAGGACAACTGTTTAAACACCAGCTCTAATTGAACCAGGACATTTATTGGTCAATTCAAGGATCACACACCTGCCGTGATTTTTGCCGTTAAGCTCCTTGTTAGAGAACAGCAACTTGTGCAAAATTTATTGAAACATTTAACAGTTGGACATGTGCATTTAAAAGCTTAGAGAAGATCACATTAAGTTCACCTGAACAGGTTTGAATGCATTTTAGGCTTGTTGTGAAATTTCACCCAAAAGCTGAATATCCCTAACTTTTTGTGAATAGTGTAGATGTTTCAAAAACATTGTAGATGGTTCTGCATCCTCCCAAAATGGCCACAAAAGTGGCTCAATATTTCTAAAACTCACCAATTTACCAGGACAAAGATTAATATTATAGTCTAATAAAATAGTACTTGTACAGTCTTTGTTTTCTTTATTTGCATCACTGGCCTGTTCTGTTGTATAACGTTGACACATTTATGCAGCTGTACTGTGTATTTACTCAAAGTGACCATTTTATACCTTTCCACTTTCCCTTTTCCACGTTGTACTGGAATTTTGCCACAGTTCCCCAAAAGGAGGGAGAGAAGCTGATCTTTCCTTGGGAAGTGGAGGTGTGGTTTATGCAGTTTATCCTGCTAAATGTCTCTCCATCCTGCATACTGGACCTTTAGAAAGGAGTTTCAATCTGTTCTCTGTAACCTGATGAAGTGTGAATGCCTTTCTGTAAAACTGGATAAATGTAGAATTATTGTGTTTGCAGGTCTGGAAGACAACTCAGCGAAGTCTTTGTCCAGCTTCCATCCAGAAAGGAACTCCCTGAATATTACGAGCTGATTAGAAAACCGGTGGATTTCAAGAAGATCAAGGTTTGTTCAGCAAGATGACCCAGAAATGAGTGTAAACGAGGGATAAGATGATGATAATAATGAACAATATGATAAAAAATGTTCTTCAGGTCTTTATGTAAAACTAATCCAAAGCAACAACTTTTTGCGTCCAGGGTCTCATTTGACAGCTGTTTTTTTGCTTTACGCCATTGTGTCACACACTGACGAGCTAAAGCTAAGTCACGTTGTTAACCGGCTAAAAGTCGTGGTTGTTCTATGTTCTTCTGACTTGAAGCGGGAGATTTGGCACCTGTCAATCAAAGGGACACGCCCCCTAAATATGCTGAATTTTGAGATTAAATTACTTTTAAACGGGCGAGTTAGAAAACAATTCACTCCCCCCACAGTTGTCATGAAGGTAAACCTGACCTATTAAACCTAAAATGGATTTTTGAACCAGGCTGTAAACATGTTTATTTGTGCTGTAAACATGTTTATTTCTGCTGTGAAGTTGGTCTTTTTAACATGGGAGTCTATGGGGATTCGCTCTGTTTTGCAGCCCCTAGTGGATGAAGGGGGAACTGCAGTTTTGGGCACTTCTGCGTAGGCTTTACTTTTAACCGCTGGAGGTTGCCGCTTGGTGACAACATACCAGACAGATGCTGAATCTGCCTCCTGAGCGGGGTGATACAGCATCAGCATTTTAACCTGGAAAACAACTCAAAGCTGATAAACTCAGTGCAGTCAGAGCTCTTTCCACAGCTCTTATCTCAGTTTTGTCACGTTGACACGATATTAAATCATCAGTAGAACTCCATGGTTGACATGATGGTGTAAAACCTTTGTACAGATGGTTGTGGAGTTTGCTTGAGCTGATGTAAGTTTTAAGTTGTGATATATGATGAAATGTTGCCTTTGTATCTGTCTAGCTGTTGCCCCCTCCCTGGTGTTTACAGCCTGGGAACGCTCTGACTCCAGTCTACCTCTGGACCTCACGATGATGAACAACGATACCCAACCCCTAAAATAAATAAACAATAAAACCTTGACTTGTGCTTTCTCTGATGGTGTTTCACAGAGCATGATTCAGGCTGTTGCTCAAGGCTGCTGCTGTTTGTATTTTTCAGGAGCGCGTGAGAAATCATAAGTACAGGAATGTGGGAGACCTGGAGAAGGACGTGATGCTCCTCTGTCAAAATGCACAAACCTTCAACTTGGAGGGTTCCCAGGTTAGAAACTCTTATTTTCTTCCTTTTATTAATCCCACTGTTTCTTTTTTTCTTTGTACCTGCTTGTGTTCAGTCTGCAGGTATCTCAAGGTCTGTAGGTAAGCCGTGTTATTTGAGATGCATAATCCTGCAGGCATATTTCCTACATGTATTATTTATGTCTTTGACCCGTCTGCTTTATTCTGATGGCGTTTTTATCAGTTATTCTGTCTGTTTCATTGTTCCCTCCCGCTGCTCTCGGTGTAACTAACCGTCTTATTATTTCCTCAGATATACGAGGACTCCATTGTTCTTCAGTCTGTATTCAAGAGTGCCAGACAGAAGATTGCCAAGGACGAAGACAGTGATGATGACAGTGATGAAGATGACGACGATGACGACTATGAGTCAGAGGCTGAGGGTACGACGCACACGCTCGTGCACACTGTCAACCTTGTGTCATCTCGTTACAATTCTGCGCTGGAAGGCCAGACAGCGCTGCTCATGTTTTATAACTCACTTCCGTTTCCATTCGCAGCTACTTTGTTGCTTTTAAACTGAAGCACAGGAAAAATAACCTGACGGAGTGGAATAAAACATTTCCTGCGTGTGAACTGGGGGAAAACTGTCACTAAGGGTCACCTCAGTATCAGTTTGGATATTTATCTATGTCTATTCTTTTATAGTATTTTAGAAAAAGGGCCACTCGGGTACCGTCCCTGTTGTGTGAGGGTTGACGGCCGGGCAGACTAAAGGCTCGCGGCACCGGCTGGCTGAACTATCTGCTACAACTAATGAGCTTCTCCTTCTTTCTCCTGATCGTTTCTGCCGGACTCACCACAACAGTAAAGTTCTGGATCAATCAGAATAACTTCTGTTGTGTTGGGAAGTTGTCCGAATCCGTATAACTTTCATGGTGGTGAATATGAAACAAGGAAACTGGGTGCCCTGCATGAAAACTGGATTAGATGATGGTGCTTTACAGTAATTCTGGTAATTATTTGCACTTGTTGATGCTAAGCTACTTGTGTTGGGTCTACTGATGAAAACATGGAGCGAACCAGCAAACATTTAAACACATTCATTCACCAGTGATGCTGACAAGGACACAATAATAGATTAATTGGATTAAAGTGGATTTCAAGCTGTCAGCCCTTCAATAATTGGATGATCTGCTCTAAAAGGGCTCCTAAAAATTTGTATCTAAGGACAAATTGATTTTGCTCGACTTGGTATTGATGTAACTGTATGTGGACAGATTAACACCGGCGCTCCTGTTTCCTGCTTCTTTCATTCAGCCAAGTCTGTTCGGGTGAAGATCAAGCTGGGACGGGAGGCACGCGGCCACGACAAAGGCAAGAAGAGGCAGAGCCGGGGTAAAGCCAAGCCGGTGGTCAGCGACGACGACAGTGACGAGGACCAGGATGAAAACGTAGGTCTACGTACGAATCGGCAGATCATTATCTCCTTAAACACGGTTTCCTCTCAAGTCGACTTGTTTTGGGCAGGATGTGCATTTTTTCCTTCATCAATAGCTTATTACTGACATAAGTACCGGAGTCAAGCGTCTTTTTAATTAGATAAAGGTGAGTAACCATGGCAACATATATTTTTTGCAAAGATTTAGGACTGGAGGAGGAAGTTAGAAGCTGCTCGACAGTATTTGCTGAGGAGGAGGACCAGCTTGAATTTATTGTTAGTCCCACCCCTGGTGTTAAAAGGATAATTGTAACCCCTGGAAACTGCTGCTCTATGTCACAATGCCAGGTGAAATGGACCATTTGTTGGATGTATCTGAAGATCTGGGCCAAGTCAAACATGTTTCTGCAAAAATATTTCCACAAAAACCTTCTAAAAAGAGATTTTTTCAGAAGCTGCAGGTTTTCTTTCATGTCGATGTATTTCTGAAGCATGAACTGTAGTAGTACCTCTAAAAGGACTTCCGAATTTTTCTCCACTGTTCTGAAGGAAACAAAGGAAAAACACAGCTTTTATCTTCTGCCTGGACAAATAACACACTGCATGTGCCCGCCGTGGTCCCTGCAATCACTCTGCTGTCGATTATCAGCTTGGTCACAGCTGAGAAGCCAAAGACTGGGATGTTATTGCCTTTAAACTGTCTGCAGAGGAAGAAGTCACAGAATATCTCAGAAAATACCAAAAAAAAAACAAAAACACTTTGGACAAAGTTCAGAAAACGAATGTTGATGTGATTAATTTGTTCATTCAGTCCAACAGGGCACAGGCCAAATATGTGCCAGGTGGTCACAGTGTCTCATTTGACGGAATTGATCTAGAATGATGAGCAAAAGAATTGATGGAATAGTTGTTTACGCTTCACATTGACAGCAAAGTGAGTTCAAGTCAGTGTCAGGGATCCGAAAATCAATCTGTTGGAGGAATCTCCACGGTTACTTTTATCAGCTCAGTGTGCCGCCTCAGTCTGTTTTCTCCAACTAAAACCAGTTCACATGTCGGCATATTCCTGGCCTCCCATCATCATGCCGTGGTCCATCACCCACTCAAGTATTTGTGTGGAGGATGAGCGAGGAAGTGAGCATTTAACAAAATAAGACGTCTTCAGCGCCGTCTTTGAAATGCTTCTCCTGAAATGCCAGATCTCATGAAAGTGAACTTTTTTTAGCTTTTGTGTGAACATTTTATACCGGTTTCGTTCTGCAACCACAAGGTCTTGTAGTGACCTGGTGGAGTCATTGTGTCGGGAACACTTGTGAGATTTAAATCATGTAAAAATATGAGATAAGATCTGATGAGGCGACGTCCTTTTTTGTACCATAGCCTGAGAAACTCTGGTGTTACAGTCCTAATATAATATTGGTACTTATGATGATAATAATAATAATAATAATGATAATCATAATTATAATAATAATGTTAATAATAAAAATATTATTAGTAAAAATATAAACAGCTCAGTTTATACAGTAGACAATCAGAATAAAAAAAGTATGAAAGAAAAAATATTTCGCAAGAGAGTTTACTGTATAAAATTCCAATAATAGGATAAAAAAAATAATAATGAAACAGCAAGAATCCAATATCAGACTAAAAATAGATTTTTTTAATTACAACAAAAATTAGAAATGTTAATCAGAAAATTAATGCAATCAATTACAGACTTGGTAATAAATTAATTCTGGAGTAAACAACGAGGAGCCGTGCATTACACAATTTTAATGCACGACGCAGAGTCTAGGACACTGGTGGAGTCGTACTGTTCTGGTCTGATGAAAACCGGGTCCTGCGGCATTGATTGACAGAAGCCAAAGGGATTGATTAGCCTCTGATTGGAGAGTCGGCAGATTGATGTGGGCTTTTCTTTTTGCTTCCAGCTGAAGTTCTCTGATTGGCTTTTTTTCCCCTCTGAATTCTTTTCATCTGCTCCATCCTCGACGGTTTACCGGCTAAGCTCTGGTTGATTGATATTCTGTGAATTAACTAGTAATTAGTTTTTGTGTGGTCTGTCAATATAACAAGCTAATTTAAATATGTTAATTACAGAAAAGTTAATGAGATTAATTTTAATCTCTTGACAGCCACAGTTCATTATTTAAATCTGAATTTTTGTCTATTTAAATCCAGGATTTGTTTTGTTTAATCTTTTTACCATTTTTTAATCCCTAACTTAGAAGGATCATTCATAACAGTTATTGATAGACAGCGCAGTAGCCAAAAGTTTCCAAAAACACTTTATCAATGATTTTTATGTGTGCAGGCCTGACGGGGGATTTTCAGGCCAGAAAAGCATCTTAAATAAAGGGTATCCTGCAGCAGCTTCTCTGATTGAAACATAATTGCACCATGTTACATTCCAGCTAAACTTATTTCAAGCTGTAGTTATTTATTTATTTATTATTTAATCAGGTCAGCAGTAGCTGGAACACATTTTGTCAGGTCCAGTTTGCTTGTACCTGGTTTTAACCACCTTGTCCTGCTGAACTGCCTTAATTCATCATGTCACAGATCCAACATGGTGGAAACATTCCTCAGAGATTTCACACATCTGCTGCACATCATGATGAGAATCTCCCAAAGCTGCTCTGCTGGATGTAGATCTGGTGACTGTGGAGGCCGTTGGAGGACAGTGAACTCATCGTCATGGTGGAGATGATGTGAGCTTTGTGACATGGTGCATCATCCTGCTGGAAGTTTCCATCAGAAGATGCTACACTGTGCTCAGAAAGGGATGGACATGTTGGTGCTGAGGGGCTCAAAGTGAGGCTAGAAAATATCCCCCACACCATTACACCAACAGCAGGATGGATCCAGAGTCTGTGTGGATTGTAGCCTCAGTTTCCTGTTCTTACTGACAGGAGGGAACCCGCTGTGGTCTTCTGCTGCTGGAGACCATCTGCTTCCAGGCTGGACGTGAGATTTTGTTCTAATTAACTTGTTTGTTTGAAAACTCCAATGGATCAGCAGTTTCTGAACTACTCAGACCAACAACATGCCACATTCAAAGTCATTAAAATCCTCTTCTTCCTCACTCTGATGCTCAGTTGGAACGTCAGCAGGTCGTCTAAACCAGAGATCCTCATTTCTGGTCCTCAAAGCCCACTATCCTGCTGGTTTTACATGTTTCCCTGCTGCAATACACCTGACTCAAATAGCAGAGATCTTATTGACTAGAATCCGGTGTGTTGCAGCAGGGAAACATCTAATACCTGCAGGATAGGGGACGTTAAGGAGTCTGGATCTGCACGACATGGAGTTGCTGCCATGTGATTGGCTGGTTAGATATTTGTGTTTGTGGCTTTTACAGGTGGACCTGATGAAGAGGCTGGTGTGTGTGTGTGTGTGTGTGTGTGTGTGTGCGTGCGTGCGTGCGTGTGTGACCTTACCCGAGTTATCAGCTTTTAAAGCTGATGTTGAAGTGGAACATGTGCCTGAGAATCCACCATGACATGTTTAGCTTGGCTGTGGGGTCATGTCGCTCATCACGGGTTCAGTTTAAAAAAAAAAAAAAAAAAGCCAGATTTCAGCTTCAAACCACAAAATGTTCTTAAAACAGAGAAACAAACGCGTCACATTGATTCCAGCTGAATCTTTTAGACTCCTGAGGTGAAACTGTCTGGATCTGTTTCCCACAGGGACGTTTCAGTTTCTCCTTTTGTTGATAAGAACAAGGAAAAAACTTTTCGCCTCGTCACTTTGGGGTATAGAACAGACTGATAGTAGAAATGGTTTTTTTCTTTTATTTTGTACAAAGGCTGCAAGAAAACAAGACGTGAAAATAGGTTTAGACATATAATGAAATCACAGTGTTGCCTACGGTGGCTAAATCACTTTAATACAAGCAGAGAACGTGGTTTGTTTTTTGTTTTTTTTTATATTTTCTTTATTTTTTACCGTCATGTTGATCAGTGGGAAGACAGCGGGGGTCGGATGTCGCAGTCTGACATGTTGCAGCAAAGGCCAACTCTTCCCATCACGTTCTGTAGACGTCCCCTCCCAGGACCAGAAAGTTAGCAGTAAAACAACAGCAGGACCTTCATGTTCAGGAACTTGGTCCGGTTCGGACCAGTTCGGAGGTTTTAGAACCCTTCAGCTAATTCAGATGAGCGTTTCTCTTCTTCTTTCCCATTTTACAACTTGTGTTACTTCCATAAAGTTCAGGATGTGACTGATTAGATTGCTGAAAGCAGAAGTTTCAAACTCTGGCCCCCAGTGTTATTATATTTGGCCCTCAGTGAGGCAGAACTAAGGTAGTACTGGAGCTGCTCCACCAGTACTATACAGCACATGTACTGCTAATGTTACAAACCCCGGAGCTCCAGTGGTGGTTCGGTGCGTCAATCAGGACAGGACATCCTCTTCTGTTGTCATAGCAACGTAACGCCACTGCAGCAGACATGGCGAAATAAGCCCAGCCCCTCGATGAGGGGGTGTTTGGGGAAAAACTGTACCATGAAAATTTTGGCTTGTGAGCCCAGAAAAAAAAAAAAGAAAAAGCATTTCAAGGGAGAGCCTGAGCTGGATGCACATGTGATTTTGCCTCCAATCAAAGAGGTTTTATTGTCATATCTGGAAGATTTTTTTCATAAATATCAATATCGGCCTGCGAGTTTGTCCAGTTTTAGTTTTTATCCCTCTTTATATTTAAGTTTGACGCTCCTGGTTTAAAGTATTTGTGGTATTGGGAGGGATCATTTCGACAGCCGCAGCCAAACACAGATGTGTACTAAATGTTAAACATTGAAAAGCTCCTGCAACATAATGTGGGACACATTTCAATATCAAGATGATGAAGATCCCACTGGGTAAAAAAAAATTAAAATGCATTGCTCCAGCTAGTGATCATTACTACCGATTCGTCCCACTTATCGCTCAACGTGGTCCTGAATGTAAAGCTGATATAAAACACACATTTCAGTGTAATTCAAAGCTACAGTCAGTTCTTTTTTTTTGTTTATTTATTAATGAAATCCTCCCGCTTGCCTCTTGAGTGTAAGTAGTCAGCTCGCCGTACCTCATCGTGGTGGTGCATGTCGTCGTCGTCATGGCAGCAGTGATGCTGAACTACAAGATGTGTGAAGGCCGATTTGGCTGAGCTGTTTACATTAACCTTCAGAGCAGCCAGAAGCCTTGTAACTCTGAATATAAATGCTGGGAGTGTTAAGCTAGCTCTGTCTGACCTTGTTGTTGCAGTTTCATCAAAGTAAACCTCAACCACACGCCTCCGTCCTCGTCTTGTCTTTAAATCTCATTTTTTGATGTTTTCATGTCTCCTCCTACAGGATCAATCAGACAAGAGCAAAAGTGATGACGACTGAGGAAGAGGAAGCAATTCTGCCATGATTAAAACAGAAGAACGGTATCTTCCATCGCTGTTGTTCAGGTTCATCTTCTGTAGATTTAATTTGATTTTATTTGGCTTCTTTTTCAGTCTGTAGTGCATCATCCTCTCTCACCAGCTTTTAAACCTATTACTAATAAACCAATAACATGCAGCAATACCAGTCAGCTGATATTCATGTTTTTAAGACAGTTTTGTAGTATATTTTTTAACTCTGTGCTTAAAGTAAAAAAGAAAAAAAAGAACAAAAAAAAATACTTTTAAAAATACATTTTTTTCTTTACGTGCTTCTTTGTATTCGCTTGCTTGCACTGTTAAAAGTTCCTCATCAAAACTTTTTAAATATAAACAAAAAATGCATCTAAGCAAAGACATTCATCTTCATTTGGGGTCAGAGACTTAAAAAATAAGGCAATCAAGTTTTTTTTTTGTTTTATTTCAGTGTTTAATCTTGTGCTGTGCCAAATGTTTGAATGTTTATGGTGTTATAATAATTTGTAATGTTAACCCCCTTCCACACGCAGCAACTAGCCCTCCACAAGGTGGTGAAACTAAATCTAAAATATAAAAATGCAATTATTTGAATAATTATTTCGCTGTTGTAGCAGGTGCCATATGAACTGATAATCATTTTTTATTAATTATAACAATATAATAGCTGTAATTAGACCCACAATTTTTAACATAAACTTGTCTTCGATATTGATTACAATTATTTTGTTACATTTTTCCATTAACAGCTCGAATAAAACAACAAATAAATTTAGATAAATTTCATACAAGTTAAGTGTTATTTCATTGCATTTCATTCCTTCTGCTATTGTCTTTACTTGTATGGATTTATACTTTGAACCAGGAGTGGGGAGCTTTGGTCCTGGTCCTGAAGGTTTTCCAAGCCTCCCTGTTCTAACACATCAGATTCATATGGATGAATCTGGAGAAGCTGATTGATCGATTGGATTAGAATCAGGTGTGCTGGAGTGTGGATGCATGGAAAACCTGCAGGATTCCAGTCTTTGTGAACCAGGGTTTCCCACCTCTGCGTCAAATAGAACAAGCACCAAAATCTTGGAGTGCTTTGGTATCCATTGAAAGAAAAGAGGAGAATTTAGCAAGTTGTTGTAGAGAACTTAATAGATTAGCATCAAAACACAATCTAAAAGTCTAATAACGGCTCAATATACCATTCATTTCTTCACTATGAGGTGTATGTGTATAATTAAAATCTTATGAGGCATATAAAATGTTAGGGACTCACTGAAAATAAAGACCAAGTACTAATCTTGTCATTAAAAATGACAATTTTAATATGGTGATGACCACAGCGAACAGCAGAAACACATTAAAACTTACCGGGTCATATTACTCCACTGGGTTAAGGCTCGACCGTGTGTGCTTAACATAAACATAAAAATTCACGAAACAAGTGCATGACGGAACCTAACATGACTAACAATAATATGACATAAAAAATAACATGAATAAACATTACATAACATGACTAAGCATAATATGACATGATAAAACATGACTATACATGACTAGACATAACATGACTAAGCATGATATGACATGATAAAACATAACATGACTATACATGACTAGACATAACATGACTAAGCATGATATGACATGATAAAACATGACTAAGCATAATATGACAACGTGACAAAGAACATGACTAAGCATAATATGACATGGCAAACTATGACAAGACACGACTAAATATGATATGACAACGTGACAAAGAATAACATGACTAGACATAACATGACTAAGCAAAATGACAACGTGACAAAACATAACTAAATACAATCATTAACAAAACATAACAATAACATAACAATTGATTCAGAGTAGAAATTATCCTTATTAACTAACTGTGAATTAGACTTGTTTGCTGAATATTGATCAGTTGTCTTTAATAAATATAAAATCTACTCTTAAATTCAGACAAACTAAAACCTCTAACCTCCAAAATTCTGCATTGAGTAGCTGATAACGTTAGATGTAGCTTCATCTGCTAACTAGCAATGGCCATGAAATGAAATGAAATGAAAAAGCATTTGTTTCAAGCTGTAAAGGTACGTTTTAGCCAGCAGACACCAAACAGCTGCGGCGAGCTACACAGGAAATATCTAAACTTTTCCTACCAGCTGCTGTTTGATTTGAGGCGGCCATAAATGCCCAATGATTTGCAAACTGCCTTTTTAATAAAAATGTTACCCATACGTCACTCAGATTTCACGTTGTTTTCAAGAAATGACCATCTGTCATGTATTCTTTCTTGTAACCTTTTAGAAAACTTGTCTTGTATACTTGTCGACATGATTTGCTCAAGTGCTTTGATCATTTTAAGGACGGCACCGGTGTTCAGCGTACTCTTTCTGCAGACAGCTCATCAACAGGAAAACATCTCGACCTGACCAGTAAAACCAGCATCAGGCATAGCAGGAAACTTTGCAAAACGTCGTGCAGCTGGTTTTAAAGATGCCTCATAGTAAACAGTGTTTTGAGATTAAAGTCTGATTGGAATGACATTACATTTAACGGTATGTTTTTACCAGTGTATTGAGTTATGCATTGAGATTAAGCTGTTTGTGTTTCCTTTTATTGATTTTTGTGTCCGTAGCATGAACTCTTAGTACTCTGTGCACATGCACATATATCCTTTTGGTTTGTGTAACGTGCTGGCCGTTTCTCCGCAAGTCTGACTTAACCTTGCTTTCTTTGCACAGTCTCTTTGTGGTTGTATTTCATACCCCGGGGAAAATAAATATCACTGATTTTCAGCACAGAAATGGTTTGTTTCATTATTTATTCGTCTGCTATCAGTTATGCTTTCTTACTGAATAAATGTGAATGCAAGTTAAATTAGGAAACCTTCAAAGACTCAGATTTTATTTATTCTTCCTGCTTTAAATAGTTGTATTTTGTTTTTTTTTAAACAATTCTGTGAAAAACTCCTCGCAGTTTTCCAAGTAACGCTTCCAGGCATTTTGACTGATTCTGTTGAATTTAATTAATTTCTTTTCTAAATTCTGTTATTTTTTAGTCTCATTAGTTTTTATCTCACACTGACGTTTATGATGACAACTTATTTCAGTGCATTTCAATGCTTTATTTATTATTTGGTGAAACATTTAGCAGCAACAGTCCAAAGTTTTCTCTGGAATCGTCTTTATTTTGGCAAAAACTTCGAAGCTCAGCATGAAATGGTGAATTTCTTTAGGTTTTTCTGGCTTCCAGCCAGTGGAGACAGTTTCCCCGATACCCCGTATTTTAGGCTGTACGCTACAGATTTTTTCTTTTCGTAAACCTGATCACTCTGGATACGGTGGAAAAGTTTAAAAGCAGCATCCGTACTTCACTCTGGCCTGAAAAGTCACATGAAAGTGCTTGAAAATAAATAATTTCTCAGCAAAAAGCTGCTTTGACCATCTATATGTGAGGTGTCACTATGGAAACGTGAGACTTATAAAAAAATTTTTTTATATATATATATATATATATATACATACATAATGTGTGTGTGTGTATAAAAGATATGTTTTCTACATGAAGTGAACATCTCAAAGCTTAATGTACTTCAGATCATTCCCTTCATCTGAACCGTGTGTTCTGACTCGTTAGTGGGATTTAACACAGGAGTGTGATGATGATGTGGCTGGTCACCACCTTGTTCAGGTTTTCCAATATAAAGACTTTTAATAGTTTGTCAATCAGTTCTACAGGATGCCTTAGATTACTTTCATTTGCTCTCATCACAAAGACAAAAGCTTTTCCACTTAAAGCAAGAAGCCCTGCAGTGAGTCGAAAGAGGTAAAAGGTCACCACGAGGAGCCAAAAGGGTTCCGACTCTATCAGAATATTTACAGCAGCTGCTACTCAGAGATGTCTCCAAGATCTGAATAAAACCATAAAATCTACACATGAATAAAAGATGTAAAATCCACAGAGATACTAGAAACTGCTGCACACAAGCCGCTGTGCGCTCGGCTCTAGTCCTTGGTCATGAGCTCTGACGGTGCAACATGTCAGGGCGGTGTGGATGTTGATGTGTCCCTCCCTGAGCCTGTTTTCTGGTGGAGGTTTTGTCTTCCTGTTTAAAATGGAGTTTACCTTCCCACTGTCGCCTCATGCAGCTCAGGATGCAATCTGCTGGTTTCCCTTATCCTGGCTATCTATCATGAACTGGCTTAAACTGGTGTGTCTGATAAAGCTGAACTGAAATGTGTTCGGTTCACATTGCAGCGTGATGGACGGTGGATTAAGTGTGAACAACCTTGGAAAAAAAAATCCGATTTTAGCCGGAAGACCTGCAGCGTGAACTTGGTGTTGATTTCCAAAGCCATTAAAAAAAAAAAAAGTCTTTGTCATCAGTAACCAAGTCGATGGTTTTTCGCATCATTGCAGGATTTGATACAAGTTTTTCATCACTTAAAACAAAGGCAAGTTATCGTCATCATCATCAGAGATTCTGCTTCTACCACTCAGAACATCCTGATGTTTCCACTGGTGGTTTTCATAGTCCACCATCCATCCATCTTCATGCCGCTTATCCGGGGTCGGGTCGCGGGGGCAGCAGCCTAAGCAGGGAAGCCCAGACTTCCCTCTCCCCAGCCACATTTTCCAACTCTGCGGGGGGGATCCCGAGGCGTTCCCAGGCCAGCCGAGAGATGTAATCCCTCCAGCGTGTCCTGGGTCTTCCCCGGGGTCTCCTCCCAGAGGGACGTGCCCTTGAACACCTCCCCATAGAGAGGTCCAGGAGGCATCCTGACCAGATGCCCGAGCCACCTCAACTGGTTCCTCTCGATGCGGAGGAGCAGCGGCTCTACTCTGATCTCCTCCTGGATGACCGAGCTCCTCACCCTATCTCTAAGGGAGAGCCCGGCCACCCTGCAGAGGAAACTCATTTCAGCCTCCTGTATACGAGATCTCCTTCTTTCGGTCACGACCCACAGCTCATGACCATAGGTGAGGGTAGGAACGTAGATCGACTGGTAAATTGAGAGCTTCGCCTTCTGGCTCAGCTCCTTCTTCACCATGACAGACCGGCGCAGAGTCCGCATTACTGCAGACGCCGCACCGATCCGTCTGTCGATCTCATGCTCCATCCTTCCCTCACTCGTCAACAAGACCCCGAGATATTTAAACTCCTCCACTTGAGGCAGGACCTCACTCCCGACCCGGAGAGGGCAATCCACCCAATTCCGGCTGAGGACCATGGTCTCAGATTTGGAGGTGCTGATTCTCATCCCAGCCGCTTCACACTCGGCCGCGATTCGATCAAGTGAGAGCTGGAGATCACGACCAGATGAAGCCAACAGGACCACGTCATCCGCAAAAAGCAGGGACCCAATCCTGAGGCCACCAAGCCGGATCCCCTCAACCCCTCGGCTGCGCCTAGAAATTCTGTCCATATAAGTTATGAACCATTCAGAACTTTTATGGTTTTATAGTGAATTGGGAAACTTAATCACTTCTTCTCAGTGGATTTAAACCAACTTGTACACCGCAGACACTGAATGCATCGCTCCAGTCCGAACAGGAAAGCAGCCTTTTCTCCCATCATGATAAACTGGCTAATTAAGGGAAAAAACTGTGGTTATAAGGAATCTTTGGCCAAAGGAAGTAAAAGTATCTGCTAAATAGTTTAGATTTGGTAGAATGCTGGTCGATTTTGCTGGATCATGCCGTGTTTAACCTTTGCTCAGCAATAATACTACAGTGAGAGGAAGAAAAATGGGGACAATGTTACCATGGTAACAGCATATCAAAGCTAGGAGCAGTCCAGCCGTCCTGAAGAAGTTTGGTCATTGCTGCTGCACGTGATCCCTGTTCAGCGAAGAAAACCTGAAGAAGACGAGGAGCTTGGTTGTTGGTTTGACCCCGTATGCCGCGTCATGAGGCTGCACTCTGCAGCTGAAACACCGGAGGGCAGGAGGGCCATCTTACTGTACAGCTGGCCGGACCATCACACCCCACCGCACATCAAAACAACCTCCTTTTTGTATCCCTGCCGGTTTAAACAGAGCTTCACTAAGCCAATTCCCCCTGAAGAATGACCATCCACAGCTCCGCTTTTCATCCGCGGCTTTGAAGTGCCGAGCTGTTGGGATAGACTTGAGCCCAGGAAGAGAGGGGCAAATTGGATGTTAATCTCGTCTGAGCACCAGAGATGTCAGCTGGAAAAAGTCAGGTGCCAGAGCCATTCCTGCTATTCCTCTGTAGCTTTTGTCCAGGGCTCCGCCATCATCACGCCCTCCGAGCAGGCACATGCAGGTCCGTCCGAACCCGGTCTAAAACGGAGAATTTTCCCTCCCAATCACTCATGGATTGTGCTGTGAAAGGGCCAGGTGCTCTATTATTGGAGGGTCGGGTTGATCTGGCCTTGTATCCCATCAGGCCTATCGATGCTCGCTCTTGCACAACTTAAAAGGAAGTGCGGGAAAAGGCTTTGTCTCCCTTCAGATTCCGGGATTCACTATCAGTTTAACGCATGATCGAGGAAAAGCCTCTTTTCTTCTTCTTCGCTGAGGCCTTTTAATCACAGACAGCAGGACGACATGGGTGCACATATAAACACTGAAAGAGTCCCATCTGCTTTATCAAAGCTCACTTTAGGATTTATTGTTTGCTAAATGTATTTAACTGTCTTTTGAAATGGGATTTTTGGAAGGAAAAAATCCCTTTGCATGCTTGTTAAAGCTGTTTACCAATTTCAGAGCTAATTTACACCATTAATTATATTTTTTTTATAAATTAATTGCAAAAAATCCAAAAGATAAAAAGGGTTCAAAATTACATTAAAGACACAACGGAGCAACAAACCTGCACAGCTGGAAGCCAGAAACCAAAACTGACTCATCCTCATGAATCTAATCACCTTATTACCATCTCAGTCTTTATGTGAGATTTATGAAAGGATCCTGTGAGGCGTGATGATCTTCACGCTGCCGTCCATGATGAGTGAGGTTCCAGGAGGACCTGAGTGACACGATGCAACTCCTCACGGCTGCTTTCATCTCCAGGGAGAAGCTGTGATTTCAGCGTGACAGCCTGACGGCTGGGTGAAGACCAGCTGCCTCTCTCTGCTTCTCGCTTCTCGTTGCTTCTCGTTGCTTCTCTCAGCCTCCAGCAGCTTTTCAGGCTTTTAGAGTCCTGCTTGGACCTCCGATGCATCTCGTCATTGTATAATTCAAAACTTTTACTTTCAGCCCCACTTGATGCTGAAAGCACCATGCTTTGCTTTGCTTCCTGACCTTCCTGCTGGAGTTTGCTGCAGCCTGGAGTCTCTTAAAGTCCAGATTTATTTATCAGAGAGCAAAATAAAAAGAAAACAGCAAAAAAAAAAAAAAAAACCCTGTAAGGTCATTTTGAGACTGTCATCTTCTCACAGTGGTTTAGTTTTATCAAGGAAAACACCAATTAGACTAAAAATGAATCCGATAGCATTAAAATGAATCCAAATCTTCTAATATCAAGTCCATCCTTGACTTCTGGACCCACTTTTAAGTTGTAAACATAATTTTGTTTTCACTTTTTTTTTTCTTTTTCATAAATTTTCCAAACTGACCTGAAGATACTGTCTAGTTAAAACACTAAAAATGACAGAAAACATTTTGCTCAAATCATTTGTTGTGTTTCATGTTTGAAATAATAATAATAATAACTAGAACCAGCTATTATTGAAATAATAGCACAATTTACATTTTTCCTAGTTGGCCCACATCAGGATTTGAACCTATGACATCTTGCATTGAAACACACTGATTTAACTCACTAGGCCACTAGCACTCTTGACTGTGAATTGGAAAAAGCGCTGAAATTTTCTCCAATTGACATGGGAATTCTTTTTTTTTTTTTTTTTTCCTACTTCCTACTTTTCTACTTCCAGCAGGGTGTAAAGATGTGAAAGACTGTTCAATGTGAAAAACTTTTTTTAAAATTTGTTTCAGATTTATCAAAGTGTTGAACTGTTGCAGGGAGCAACAGCATTGTTGGAACAAATCCTTCATATTTACCTGAGGCATTTGCAAATAACTTCCTTTGTTCCTTCAAGTGCACAACTGAGACCAATAGTTCACACTGAGCAGCCTGCAGAACTGCACGCCATCACACAAGCAGCAGCCGACAAACGACAACGGAGCTAAATGTTAAATGCTGCATTTGAACCCGTGCCTTGTATGTGTACCTTTGTCCCGGTGCACAAAATGGACCAATCGCTGAGCTGAATTCTGTTTTGTCCAATCACAGGAACGGATTTCAATCCATTGACAAAAACTTGAATAACTTAAAAAGTTTGAATCTTACAAAGACCAAAAGTCGTAGAACACATCTCCAGAATGGGCTGAAGAGTTTAATACTTGAATGGTTGAAGTGAGACAAACGGTGTAGGAGGAGTAGTGTTTCAAAGATTTTGCAGGAAAGACAGTGGGGGAGGGGAAATTGATGAACTGGACAATGCAAACCGGTGCAGAAACCCTGTTGACCAATCGCTGTGCTGAATTTTTGCAAGGTCCAATCCGCACTTGGTTGGGAGGAATTTCATCCAATCACAAGGCTGAATTTATTTGTACAAAATGCTAAATATCTCAAAAACTACAAAAACTGAGTTTGACTGAGTCACGGTTTTATCATTCAGGTGCAGCGATGTAAAATCCAGGTGCCATAAAGTAGAAGTCCTGCCATGGTTTTAGATCTACCTGCATGTAGAACAGGTGTTTTCACCGACAGGCTCCTCGACCTGCTGAGGAGCTGAGCTGATTACGTTCAGCTGGTTTAGTGACTGGTTGGAACAGCTGCTGGACTTTTACTTTATGCTACCGGGATTTATACACTTCTGTTTAGGTGTTTGGCTGCTAGATGCAAATTTCTGCCAGGATGGCCTCAAACTTCCTCAAAAAGCACAAAATTGAAGTCCCAGTTGCAACAGATCTGTGTGGTCTGGATTCCCACTTAAATCACTTCATAAACATGTTTGATTTAAATGTTAACTTTGCTTTGTGGTAAAGATTTTTTTTTAAATGATGAAACTGCAGGTTTAAGTAACTTGACATCTTTTTAACGCATAATTCCTGCTTTTATTACATTCCAGCTGGATTATTATAACTCTCTATGTCGTTGTAGTCACGCCTGCATGGCTGCAGCTCGTCGTGTAACATGAACATGAAGGCATGAACGCATCTCTCCACTAGCTTCCTTTCACCATCTCATTTCAGGACAGATTTTAAAGCATTATTGTGGAAGACTCTGCATGTTATTCAGGCTCCAGCTGCTTTTAAATGACATATCTATATAATTCACTTTTTTTTCTCATTTTTTTAACAGCAGTTATTTTTTCTTAAATCTGCTTTAGATGTGCTGCAAGTTGTCTTTTCAAACTGCAGGTTTTAAATGTGCTTTAGAAAAAAGCCGGACCTTTTAACCTCGTCATTGTGGAAGATGGAGTGAGGAGGCGGAAAGATTTGAAGGATCTGAGAATGTGCAGTGGAATATAAGAGAAGAAGAGTTTATAACAATTTTTGGGGAGCTTTGAAAGCGAGTAGGAGAGTTTTCTAATCAACATGATGTTGACGAGGCGACCAGAAGAAGACGTGAGGCGTGTGTTCAGTAACTGTGGTTCTGGTAATGATCCAGTTCAGCACAACTCTGAACTCTTGAGTCTGGTTGACTTGAGGGGAAAACCAGACGTGTGAGATAGTTAAGGCCAGACAGATAGGTGATATTAGATAAACAAAAATAAGTTGACAGATATTAATGTGTGTTGCATCATAATAAACAGCCAGTTTGGTTTCAAAGCAGGAACATTTCATGTACAAGACACCTAAAAGTACTTTAAGTTTTGAAAGAATTACAGCAAGTTGCAAAGAAAACACTGAAAATAGGAGAATTAAAACAAACAGGGAGCAACGTTTATCCCTTTGCAGCCTGACCCATGAAAAAATGTGAAGAAAAGTCCAATTATTTGGACATAAGGGGCCGGTAATAATTTTGTCCTTTAACAACATGGAACAATTTTTGTGTTGGGATGTTTTATCATTGATTAACATATGTTGTGCCAAAGTTAAATCTGTTTTCTGGTGTCTATTAGCAGGCAGAAGGCATGAAACTGATTTTATTTTAACAAAAGCAATGTGAAATGTTTCAGAAAATATAATGTATTAAATGTTCATCTAAAATCACCCCGTCGCATCCTAATCAGCTCCCTTTTATTTCCCAGTGGGGGAATTACTTTCACACATAAGCGATTCATTAGCTTCAGCATACTAAGATGAATTTATTTAAAGTCACGCAGAAGATAAAAAAAAAAAAAAAATCCCAGACGGGTGAACAAGAAGGTTGAAAAACTGCTGAACACAAATTTTAATGCATCACCTCATCTTTCATTTGTCCCTTAGATAAACCAACACGTACGTTTTATTATAACACTTGAATTTTATTCCTAGAGAGTACCAAGACATAAAAATGGGGAGTGTCATCTGCACAGCATCTCCAAAAACAGAACCAAGGAGAAGTAGATGAATTATAAATAGGTGGAGGCTCTTCCCCTTCTGGAAAACACCACAGGGCTAAAAGACAATGCAATCTGAAAAACAGTGTGGGAGAAAAGCCACTAAAACTTACGTTACAACCAAGCAGGAACCTCCGGTGGTTAAAAATGAAGCCTATGCGGAAGTGCCCAAAACTGCAGTTCCCCCTTCATCCACTAGGGGCTGCAAAACAGAGCGAATCCCCATAGACTCCCATGTTAAAAAGACCAACTTCACAGCAGGAATAAACATGTTTACAGCAGAAATAAACATGTTTACAGCAGGAATAAACATGTTTACAGCCTGGTTCAAAAATCCATTTTAGGTTTAATAAGACAGGCATACTTTCAGGACAACTGTGAGGAGAGTGAATATTTTATCTCACTCCTCTGTTTTAGAAGTAATTTGATCTAATTTGATCTTTTTTTTTCTTTCTTTCTCTACAAGTTTTTTTCTGTTTTCTCTTCTTTTCGATTTTCTTTCAGTCCCTCTTCTGTCCTCTCGGGTCCGGTCCAGCAGTACAAACTTTGTATTATAAACAATTATGCAAAATATTCGTTCATTCATTTTCTGAACCGCTTAATCCAATTCAGGGTCATGAGGAAGCAGGCAGGGTACACCCCTGGACAGGGCCACACAACCACTCATACTCACTCTTATGGACAATTTAGAGTAACCAATTGACCTAACATGCATGTCTTTGGATGGTGGGAGGAAGCTGGAGTACCTGGAGAGAACCCATGCACGCACACACACACACACACAGGGAGAACATGCAAACTCCACACAGAAACCCCCCTCCAGCCAAGGATTGAACCAGTGACCTTCTTGCTGTGAGGCCACAGTGCTAACCACTGTGCCACCGTGCTTCCCTTGGCAAAGTAAATTTGCCCAGCAGAACACAGCATCCAGAAAATCCATTTTGCCTGCTTAAATGCTGGACAAGACAAAAAAAAAAAAAAAAAAAATTTGATCTCAAAATTTGGCATATTCAGCGCCGTGTCCTTTTGATTGACATATATCAGATATCAACTTCAAGAAGGAGGATTGTGGAAAAACTGTGGTCTTTAGCCAGTTAACGTGATTTAGCTTTAGCCCGCTTATCTCCGTTAGCGGGTTAGCTCCGGGTTAGCTGAGTTAGCTCTTAGCTACAGGCACGTTGGAGTACGCTAGATGTCAATCATGCACCCCCACGCTCACAGCCCCCTTTTCAGCTCCACCTCTTTGCCCATTTTTGTATTTTCCCGGAGAAACGACGTGTAATGCTGCCAAGATGGCGATGGTAGGAACCGCTGACCAAGTTTCAGTTCAGCTCTTCAGAAACCTACGGGTGACGTCAAGGAGGCTCGGCCCCTTCTGTTATATACAGTCTATGGCTACAACTTACAGAACATTAAACAAAATCTTGTATATGATGCAAGTAATAAAAAAACACGGAAGTCATTTAACACAAAGGAAGAACATCTAGGAGAATGTGAGAAGGAAACTGCAGGATGGTTTACAAGAGCTAAAAAAAAAATCGTTGTTTAGTAGCATAGCAGAACGGAACACATCAGATCTGCAAACATTACAACTGCATCAGTGACCCAAATATGTGTAGAGGCCATAACAGTCAAGACAGCAGCCCAGAAACTCCGTCAGGGGGTATGAGGGAGCCCTCATACTCTCACCCGCCTCCAGAGACCAGCAGGGGGATGTGGACCGCCTGTCCAGCAGAGCATCTCTAAGCTCTTAATGTAGATGCCTTTCAAAGCATGTCAAGTACAACAAACTTATTCAACCTTTTACTTTGTGTGGAAAAAACTGAATATACTGTACATAAGATATATGGTCATTAAAAATGTATTTTTAATGGATGGAAAGTTAATAAATACATGCAGAAATAAATACAGCTATGGGGAAACATTTATTTATAAAAATATATGCATTTCCTTCATTAAAATGTTTTTAGCTCTGTACGTGTTTTTTATGTCATTTTACGGAGTCTGTGTTCAGTGGTCATTCAATAAATTCTTTTATTAGTGTTGTAAAACTGTTATGATGACATGATTTCCCTTCATGTCATGAGACAGGCAGCAAACAGATTGAATATGTAAGGATTAAACGACGCGGAGCCGCACTTCACGGCACGACGCAGAGCGTCCCACACTGGGAACATTTGATAACAAATGTTTATTTCTGTTTTTACACAACTTGCTAAATATACTAAAATATAGAAACTATTTTATGTTGGCCTCAATGATGTTTTATGGAAAATAACTTGTCAAGTGTAAGGTTTTAACCTTAGGGAATGCAGAATGGCGACGTCCCCCTCAGGTGCACAGCCAAAGGAAAAGGAGGAAGAACCACAGGACTCCAAAATTGGCTCGGTTGCTTTTTACTTACACTTCTTTTCAGTTTCACATGAACAGACACCTTTCCCACTTTTTCTTACAGTTCACATTCCTCCACCAGTATATATAGGCTAGAACCATATCCATTAGTACCCAACACAGGAGTGTATTCACAATTACCAACCTTAAAACAAACAATACAACTTAACTCTAAATACTACTCGAAAAAAGACTAAATTATATCACACCTTATCCATTTACTTTCATAATCAAAACAAGAAATACTAATCAAGAAAAATAAAGATTAACTACTGCCCCCCCTCCTCAGACCATTTGGTTTGTGCAAACCAAACTAATTAAGCACACCAGGTTCTTGTCAGCAACATCCATGACTGGTCTCCATGTTGGTGCTGATCTCCAAGATCACCTCAGTGAGAGAGAGAGAGGTTAGAAGCAAACCAAAACATTTACTGAAAATAAACCAAATTAATGGATCATTCAACTAAATAGGATCCATCTTTAGTGAATAAATACATCAACAGAAACAATTAAAGAAATAACTGATATGTACATGTCTGTATGTAACATGAAACGGCACCGGCTTAGTGAGGGGATGCCTGCATTTTCCTCACATAAAGCTACAGCATCTTTCTCCCATTCACTTGTCAAAAATCTGCTGATCTGAACCAGCTGATTAACGCGTTGCTATGGTAACGCCTGTAACGGAATGATACAACAGTCATTTAACTTGCCCAACTGAGTGACCACAGTATAAATAATATGAATTCATCCCACTCCTCCTCTCTTACCGAATGCAGGTGAAGCGACAGTGTTTTTTTTTTGTAAAGTTCAATGTTGCACACTCTACACACACACACACACACACACACACAGATCCATGTAATCACAGCTTTGTGTCACCCAATTAGCAAAACTCCAACAATGTTGCGCAACAGGAAATGCACAAGGCATTTCCATCTTTAAGTTTGAATAATTCATTTACTTAATCGCTCCTTTAGGCAACATTAGCACAAAAAACCCCACCTGCCTGCATTGGGGCTGTGGTTAACGTCCCTTATTTTCATTTCTGAAAGGTGCCAGCCATACTTCATACAGAGAAAGGAAAAGGATCCAAAAGTTTGAGACCAAAATGCATCAGAAATAAAAATAAAACATATTGCAAGCATTTAAAACACAAAAAAGATTAGATCAGATTCTCTGCATCGTTTCTTTGTTAGCAATAAGCCAGTGTTTTTCAACCTTTTTTGAGCCAAGGCACACTTTTTCTCACTGAAAAATCACAAGGCACACCACAAACCAAAATGTTGTTTGTTTTAAAAAGTCCATATTATTAATATAAAGTCTGTCTCGTCAAAGTATCTTGAATAGAAATCAGATAAACACAAGATGGAATTTTCTTATCTTTCACTGGGGCCTGTTTGGATGAACACAGAGCTGCTTTTTAGACCAACTAGGTGAAATTGGGAATTTCTCAGGGCACACCTGATGATCTCTCACGGCACACTAGTGTGCCACGGCACAGTGGTTGAAAAACACTGCAATAAGCTACCGTTCAGCTAACACTCTGACATTCGACTCATTACAGGCTCGTTTTAGTGACTTAATCTGCAGCTGTTGTCCATATTTGCTTCAAACATCCAGAGGAACTTTGCTGACTAAGAGCAAAAGTGAAACATGGCATCATAACGAAGGAAAACTCTCAGAAGTCTGATTATTATTCTGAGCAAATCATGGTTGGACTGAAAGGCTTCTGAGAGGGCAGCTCTGCTGAAACTGCATCAGCTTCGTGTAAAACAGCATCGGGCAGATCAAAAGTGAGCAGACATCAGATGATGAAAACACTAAGCTTTGTTCTCTGCAAGCTAGAAACAAGTTTCACATAAATGCAGGAGAACGAGACCCAGTCGGCAAGTCAGAAGGGAGCCGCGTAGTTGTGCTGGAGAATCTGTAAGCCACTTCTCCGGAGGGGAAGACGAGGAGGAACAGTTCAGCCTGGATGGCAGAAGTTTTGTTTACTGATGAATCGGTTTGTTGTGGTCAGCAGTAGAATAATGAGGATTAGACCAGCCTTTATTTTCACTTTCCCTGCTAAACGTTGCACTAAGAAGCTGAGGAAACTTAACATTCCTGGTGGGAATGCAGGAAGGTATTAGTTTAGCAAAATACAGCTCAAATACTGCCGTCAGTATGTGTGTGTGTGGTCTGTGTCTGTGTGTGTGTGTGTGTGTGTGTAAAAATGTTAAAATAAGTAGCTGGATCTGCATACAATCAGTGTTAAAAGAGAAAAAACATAGAATATGTCACACTGTCATGATTTGTTTTATGAAAAAATGCAGCAGCAGTGAGTAAAACTAGTCAAACCCGAAAAGTACCGCCTTCCTGTTTCCATGGGAACTGAGACGGTTAGTCGCAGCCAGGTGTTGCTGATTATGTGGACCTGATTAGCTGATCATCATCAGTGTGAGTGCCTCTATATAAGCAGAGGTTTTGGAAGGTTGCAGGTCTGAAGCGGTCAGCTGTAGGAGGGAAAAGGTCTGCAATGATCTGAGAGAAGCAGCTGCTCATGAGTCTGAGAAGGGCTGTGAGGCCATTTCCAGACGTTGTGGAGTTTAAAGACCGCCAGTCTTTCCAGCAATGTCATCCCAAGGTCAGAAACTAATATAACCTCCAAAAACTACTTCTCATTAGGCTCAGCTAGCATGTTGATTTTGACAGCTCTGAAAAACTGATAAAGTAAAGCTCGTTTTAAAGAGTTGCAGGACAAATGCTCTTCTTTCCAAAAGGAACTTTGTCATACCAGACATATCCAACTGGGGACATGGCAAATAAGTATTTTATTTGATCTAATTTCCAAATAGCTTCATGATGGATTCATGGGAAGAGAATGACTCCATAACTTCAGATTCAGTAAACTCTTACTTCTGACCTTGTTTTCAACACAAACAACCAATAGTGTATTTAAACATTATGCTGTTCCGGGTATGTTCTTATTGCCAAGTCATCAGGAAGTAATGACTGTGGTGGCCCAGATGTTCTACTGCAATATAAAAGGCAAAACGCTCCACGACTCGCAACACCCAGCTTGCTGCAACACTCCACGACTCGCTGCAACACTCCACGACTCGCTGCAACACTCCACGACTCGCTGCAACACTCTACATCTAGCTGCAACACTCCACGACTCGCTGCAACACTCCACGACTCGCTGCAACACTCCACGACTCGCTGCAACACTCTACATCTAGCTGCAACACTCCATGACTCGCAACACTCTACATCTAGCTGCAACACTCCACGACTCGCTGCAACACTCCACGACTCGCTGCAACACTCCACGACTCGCTGCAACACTCCACGACTCGCTGCAACACTCCACGACTCGCTGCAACACTCCACGTCTAGCTGCAACACTCCACGTCTAGCTGCAACACTCTACGTCTAGCTGCAACACTCCACGACTCGCTGCAACACTCCACGACTCGCTGCAACACTCCACGACTCGCTGCAACACTCCACGTCTAGCTGCAACACTCCACGTCTAGCTGCAACACTCTACGTCTAGCTGCAACACTCCACGACTCGCTGCAACACTCCACGACTCGCTGCAACACTCCACGACTCGCTGCAACACTCCACGACTCGCTGCAACACTCCACGACTCGCTGCAACACTCCACGACTCGCTGCAACACTCCACGACTCGCTGCAACACTCTACGTCTAGCTGCAACACTCCACGACTCGCTGCAACACTCTACGTCTAGCTGCAACACTCCACGACTCGCTGCAACACTCTACGTCTAGCTGCAACACTCCATGACTCGCTGCAACACTCTACGTCTAGCTGCAACACTCTACGTCTAGCTGCAACACTCTACGTCTAGCTGCAACACTCTACGTCTAGCTGCAACACTCCACGACTCGCTGCAACACTCCACGACTCGCTGCAACACTCCACGACTCGCTGCAACACTCCACGACTCGCTGCAACACTCCACGTCTAGCTGCAACACTCTACGTCTAGCTGCAACACTCCACGACTCGCTGCAACACTCTACGTCTAGCTGCAACACTCTACGTCTAGCTGCAACACTCTACGTCTAGCTGCAACACTCTACGTCTAGCTGCAACACTCCACGACTCGCTGCAACACTCCACGACTCGCTGCAACACTCCACGACTCGCTGCAACACTCCACGACTCGCTGCAACACTCTACGTCTAGCTGCAACACTCTACGTCTAGCTGCAACACTCCACGACTCGCTGCAACACTCTACGTCTAGCTGCAACACTCCACGACTCGCTGCAACACTCTACGTCTCGCTGCAACACTCTACGTCTAGCTGCAACACTCTACGTCTAGCTGCAACACTCTACGTCTAGCTGCAACACTCTACGTCTAGCTGCAACACTCTACGACTCGCTGCAACACTCTACGTCTAGCTGCAACACTCTACGTCTAGCTGCAACACTCTACGTCTAGCTGCAACACTCTACGACTCGCTGCAACACTCTACGACTCGCTGCAACACTCTACGTCTAGCTGCAACACTACGGCACTGCTGTTTTTTTTTTCTGTTTTGTTTTTTTTTCTTTGTTGTACATCCTATTTATTTATTTAGTTGAAAAGTATTATGCATTTATCCTGATGATGTTGACCCCAGGAAGAGTAGTAACTGCAATGTCAGGAGCTAATGGGGATCTAAATAAACAAACAAACATGTGTGAACTCGGACCCTGACAGCTGCTGCAGCAGCTGAGTCAGACTCAACATGCTTAAGAAGATCTTAACAAGCTCAGCCATTTGATTTGAATCAGGTGGATTTGAAAAGGGAAACATCTAAAACCTGCAGCCCACAATGACTGAACACGCCTATGACATGCACTATAACCTCAGTTCACTTTTATACGTCTGGACTTTGCTTTCTTTCAGATCTCTGCGTAAGTCCGGTCCCTCCTTTGTTTCCTGTACTGCCGGTTCTGCATTCATCTCTCTGGAGCACGGTAAGCTTTTTGTTCCCCGTCTAACTCCCTCCTTCCTGCATCTGTTTATCACCTCTGCGCTCATCAGAAGTGTTCTGTAGGAACATTCAGATAAAAACACATCAAACTTTGAACGTGTTTGTTTGCTCTCCTGTTACTTGAGATTACTTTTTTGTGAAACATTTTTTCCATTAACTTTTTTTCTGAATTTCATTATTCTGGTTCTACACTACAACATTTTCTGCTCCGACTCTTTCCAGCTTCCCGCAAACAAGTTTTTTTTATAGAATAATTGTTCACTCATCGCAGCGAGACTTTGCTCCTTTTTACTCCATCTTCAGATTGAATTCATTTTAAGAGAAAAGATGATTTAATCAAGCTCATCTAACTTCTTATTCAACCACTCAGAGTTCAGATGTGAGGAGCAAAACAAACACTTGTTCGGGAGGGGTTTGTAAGCCTTGTTTGTTTGATCCTTTGCTGCTTTACACTTCTTGGTTTGGAGTAATGATGTTAAAGCAAATGAGAGCAGATGCAGGAAACAGCAGTGTTTAAAGCCTGTTCCAGCCTCCACGAGAAGCGAGAACTTATTTCTTGTTCTCGAGGCGCCGAGAAGAAAATGACATCATTTTGTTCTCGCGGACGTGTTTGAGGACAGTTCTTGACACACCGGGCTGGCAGAACTTTTTTCTTGCGGGGCTGCGAGAAGTATCGTGTGATTGGTCGGACATGTGAGGTGGGCGTGGTTAACACAGAAACGCATGAAGCGGAGTTGCTGCTTCTGTGTGTTTGCTGTTGCCGGCAAAACGGATTGTTTTGATAAAACAGCTGATCGAGGTGGTGAGAAAGTACGAACATTTTTACATGTGGAATTAAAACACTCGGACCCAGCCGCGTGCACGACCCGTCCTGCCGCGGACGAAGCTGCTCGTTAAATGTGAAACTAGAAACTCGGAGAGCGGAAACCTCCACCAAGCACAATGTTAAAAAGTCCTTTTAAAACATTCCTGGATCCAAATGGTGATCCTGATCACCACCAGAATTTAGTTTTTCGTTTTTAAATTTGCAACAACTCTTGAAATTTTTATAAAAATCCGTCCGTAACGTTTTGAGTTATCTTGAGCAAAAAGACGCAAAAACATAACCTGGCGGAGGGAACAACTGGCACATAAAAGCAGACATCACCCCCGCATTGATCCCTCCCCGCTGCAGATGTGCTTCTCGTGGAGGATGTAAGGACCTGCAGCCTCGAGAACAAGAACTCAGTTCTTGCTTCTCGTGGAGGATGGAACAAGCTTAAGAGTCCATGGTGGGTTAGACTGAAAAAGTTGGAACTTTTAAGAACAATCCTCGACCTTCTTTAGTTCTCGTGAGCCCCTTAAAGCTTGATGAGTTTCTGAGGCTGCGCTTCACACAATTGAAGATAAACTTCTTATGAAACCTTCTGTTTATCTCACCAGAAGATGGATGATAGCGGGTTTTAACCCCAGGTTAGCTGGAGTCTTTCTGCATAAGGCTGTTATGTTTATTTAGTTGATTACTATCTAACAAATGAACTTTTAAAAAGATTGATCTGTTTTCATGTCACTTTGCCTGCCTGAGTGTTATTGTAATGTACTGATGTACATTCTTTTTTCAGCAAAGAGAACTAGAAGACAATAAGTATTACAGCCGTTCTCATTCAAGGCTTCATAAATCCACCTCATCAGGTCTGCCAAACAGGTTGGACCGCGTTTAACCTTCAGAGCTGCTGTAATTCATCTTGTCATAGATTCAACATGACAAGAATTAATGACAAGATGCGGTGTCACATTCAACATCACAAAGTTGCTGCACGTCCGTGATGAGAATCTCCCGTTCCACCTCATCGTGATGAGAATCTCCCTTTCGTACCGCACACGGGGGTCTGCGAAAACCGCTCCCACAGTAATCCGTACCACGTTGCAGACTGAGCTTTTCTTGGGGTATGTAAAACCTTGAAGCCTTCGTTAGGAGACTGATGCATCACTTAGAAAACTGCAAAACTTCAGTGGCAGCTTGCATCTTTCAACATTTCCTGGCGAATGAATTCTGTAATTTCTCTCTTTATTACTTTTAAAGTCAGAGACATTTCATTTTACCTCAAATCATTTTGCTTATGATTTCCTTTATAAACCGTTCATCTGATTTTTAAAAATACAATCATAAAAGCAGTGCTGTCACCATTTCAATGTTATTAGATAGATAACACGGCATGACTTCACCATTTCCATTACAGCGTTCTAATATTTTAAGGAGGACAAGCACTTAATGTTAAATGAATTTCTGCAGTATTCTCTCTATTTCAGCTGCTTTGTTAAAACATTTTCAAGGAAACCAAACCAACAAGTCATGACTTACCATTCACAGCGTGAGCTTACCGAAGGCCTCCCTGGGTCAGAAATCAAGCAACGGAGAGAGCAGCTTGTTCAGCTGGATGATTGAACCAGAGGAAGTCATTATGTGAATAAATGTAGCTTAAAAACTCCACTGTTGGCGTGTTTTCTCCTCAAAAGAGCTTCGACGTGGAGCTGCAGCGCTTTGTGCTAGCAACAGTCGCACAGTATGAAAGATGATTTACATCAAAAAATGAGTTGCTTTTAAGGTTTTCGCTTCATAAGAGTCAAGAAATGATGACCGGCCACCTTTTTAAGAGGAGCACTTGCTTTGTTCCCACACAAATGGCTAATCAGCCAATCACGTGGCAGCAACTCAGTGCGTTTAGTCATGATTTGGTTATGATGACTGTCTGATGCATCAGAACGACAAGAAAGGGGATTGAAGTGACTTGAACGTGTTTGTAGTATTTCCAAACTGGGATTTTCACACACAACCATCTCCAGGGTTTACAGAGAACAGTCTGGAAAATTCTAAATTGCATTGTTCACTCTCAAAAATAGAGGTACAAGATAAGGACATTTCTGTACCTATAGGTACATTTTAAAGAAATGTTCTCTCAAAAGTACAATACTGGTCTTTAAGAGACCAGAAGCACACCTTCAGAGTACGAAAAAGGGTTCAAAGTGACATAAAGTACAAATTTGTACCATTTTGACCATAAGGGTACCTGCAGCATTGATAAATGTAATGTTAATGGCTGTAATGTTACAAACTAGAGCAGAGTTGAGTGATGACAATAGTACTACTTAACAGTCATTTACTACACCAGACAATGAAAGTCAGATGCTGCAAACTAAGTGTATGTCTGGTCAGTATTTTGAGTTTTTGAAGATTATTTCTAGATTAAAGATAAGATAATATTGCTAAGTGGCATGGACCAGGCCTAATCCTGTGAAAACATAAAAAAACATAACTTGATAAGGTGAGGTTGAACTTGATAAGGTACAAAAATAGACCAGAACTGAAGGGTACAGAAATGTCTCTCAAAAGAGTACACCCCCAGCGACAAGCATTTGTACCTTTTTAGGTACAAGCTGGTACCTCTATTTTTGAGTGTGTTGGATATCAGAGGAGAAAGGGCAGATTGGTTCAAATGATGGGATGGTCTATAGAGAGAATCTCTTTTCTTTGTCTTGTCCAGCATTTAAGAAGGCAGAATGATCTGAATGCTGTGTTCTGCTGGGCAAATTTACTTTGCCAAAGGAAGCATCATAGAAACGCTTGATAGTCTGGATTCTTATTTTATTTTTCTATTTATTTTGCATAATTGTTTGTATTACAAAGTTTACACTGCTGGACTGGAGAGGATAGAAGAGGGACAGAAAGAGAATTGAAAAGAAGAAAAGGGAGAGAGAGAGAGAGAGAACGAGAACAACCTACATACATATGCTCCCCTTGCGGGAGGACAAAGCCATCAACTGTCAGGAGAACCTAGAGCTCACAAGCTAAATTGGAAACGCATAAAGGAAACCAGCTGTTGTTAAATAAACCTGTTTAAACGTTGATGGTGCACAGGTTTGGCATTGAAAAGCAATTAAATTTTTTTGACAAGTTACCTTTAAGGGTCAAAATGGCTCTAAAAGACAGGTGGTAAAAAATGGCTCATCAATTTGTAAATGTATAATAATATAATAAACATTATATTTCTAGGAGCCTTTCAGCACCCAAGGTCACCTTATAAAAAGAAACGGATCACATAAGAAATAAAAACATTAAAAACAAAAACAAACAAGGCAGATAGTTAAAAGGGGCCAGAGAGAGTCGGCCAGTTTAAACAAGAGTTTTAAGTTGGGATTTGCATAATGGGAGAGAGTCGATGTTCCGAAGCTCAGATGGGAGAAAGTTCCAGAGCCGGGGAGCAGAGTGACTGAAGGCTCTGCTCCCCATGGTGGTGAGGGGGGCAGAGGGAACTGAGATGAATGGAGGATGAGGACCTGAGGGAGGGAGTAGCGATGAGGAGCAGGTCAGACACGTAAGGAGGGGCCAGATTATGGTTGCATTTGAAGGTGAGGAGCAGGATCTTGAAGTTGATTCTGTGTTTTATAGGTCGTCAGTCCATTGCAGTAAATTATTCAGTTGTAAGAAAACAGTGTTGAACTCGTAGACTGTATATGAAAGATGGACAGAGCCTCCGTCACGTCGTCTGTAGGTTTCTTAAGAGCTGAACTGAAGCTCATTGGGCGGTGTCTATCATTGCCATCTTGGTAGAATCAAGCGTGTCGTCTCTCCCAGAGAATACAAAGAGCCTAAAGGGGGGCTGTAAGCGTGGGGGTGGATGTACTCTGACCTGCCTGTAGCTAAGAGCTACCTAAGCTAACCTGGGGCTAACAAGAGCTAACCAGCTAACAGAGGTAAGCAGGCTAAAGCTAAGTCATGCTGTTAAAACTGTGGTTGTTCTACATTTCTCCGTCTTAAAGTGGGAGATTGGGTTCCTGTCAATCAAAAGGACACGCCCCTAAATATCCTGAATTTTGAGATTAAATTACTTCCAACGGAGGAGTTCGAAAAAATTCACTCCCCCGCAGTTGTCATGAAGGTAAACCTGGTCATCAAACTTCAATTGTTTTTTTGGACCAGGCAATAAACAAGTTTATTTCTGCTGTGAAGTTGGTCTTTTATACATATGGAGATTTGCTCTGTTTTTTGACGAGGGGGTAACTGCAGTTTTTGCCACATAGGCTTCACTTTTAACCGCCAGAGGTTGCCGCTTGGTTTGACACTCGGCTTCTGAATCATCGCTTATCAGTTAAAATAATTTAGGTTGGCTCAACTATTGTTTTTTATGGTGTAAGTAAAATGTGCATGTGGAATCCTGCTCAGCTTGTGGGCTCTATGATAAAGAGGAACGGTAGGGTTTCTTGCAGAGTTGCTGGGAGGGTTGTAGGCCATCGTCATCACCTGAGGTGGTTTACAGTCTCGCATGCATGAGGAATATTTGCCATGCAGCACATTTCCACTCAGTTATGTTGGTTTGGAAAAATGCTTCCTGTGCTTGACAGTAGTTGCTACTACATGCAGTTGAGTGTTTTCAGCTCATTTAAATGATTCATTTCTACAAAAAATTAGTTCACCATCAAGCTGCCAGTAGTTTTCATGCTGACACTGCACAACAAATGCATTAAAGCGTTATTTGTATTGCCAGGCTGTTGTGCTACAGCATCACCTGAGCGCCAACTTAAAGGAATGGCGGAGACATTTATTGACTACAACACTTTTAATTAGTTTGACAAATTGGTTTTCATTTGGAGCGCTTACAAGAATCTGAGTGCAGTCAGTTGTACTGATTATAACTGGGGAAAGTAGATTAAAAGTCGTTTCACTCAAGATGCATCCGTTCAGTTTGCAGATGGAGGCAGTGTATCTACACACACATGCCTGAAACAACTGCAGGGCAGTCAAACCAGTTGATTTTCACTCCGATGAGGTTCGTTTCTATAACCTGTGAAAGTAAAAATCTCTGCACCTCATCAGTGATGTAACCTGAATCACAGAGGACCCACTTTTCAGAGAAGAATAGTACAGTCTCCTCTTTCTGCATCTATTATTTTTTAAGTTTACAATCTGGCTGAGCGGAGGAAATGACCTTACATGAATGATTTTGTAAATCAGACATATTTGATGTTCTTCCAGTTTAACTGATGATGCTTTAGGAAAAAGAGTCCACCCCTGAGCTGGGGGACTAGGGGGTGGACTCTCCTATCTCTGGGGCTTAGCATGCTGAGGTGTTAAAAAGCTCCTTGGCGGCAAGGCCCCGGGGGTGGATGAGATCCTCCCGGAGTTCCTTAAGGCTCTGGATGCTGTGGGGCTGTCCTGGCTGGTGCCTCTCTGCAGCATTGCGTGAACATCGGGGACAGTCCCTCTGGACTGGCAGACTGAGGTGTGGTTCCCCTTATCAAGAAGGGAGACCGGAGGGTGTGCTCCAATGACAGGGGATCATACTCCTCAGCCTCCCTGGAAAGGTCTATTCAGGGTTTCTGGAGAGGAGGGTCCATCAGATAGTCGAATCGGAAGAGCAGTGTGGTTTTCTTCCTTGTCGCGTAACAGTGGACCAGCTCTATACCCTCTTTGAGGTCCTGGAGGGGGCATGGGAGTTTGCCCAACCAGTCTACATGTGCTTTGTGGTATTTGAGAAGGCATTTGACCGTGTCCCCTGGGGGCTTCTTTGTGGGGTGTATGTATGGGGAACTGGACCCCGTGTTGGGCGATATGACCTTGTAGTAATATCCCGATATTTTTATGGCATGTCAAGGTATACGATATATATCTCAATACTTACCTTAGCCTTGAATTAAATTTGTGGTACTACTACCTTTTGTGGCACCACTTTTGTGACATACTTTGCATATGACAGTTGTTTGGTCAACATCATCTCTCCGGTATCCAAACCACTGCCAGATGATTGATCCTGTACTATTTTTCTTTGGAACAAATTCTTCCATTTTTTGTAACTCGCACTGCTACTGCTACCAGAGTTCTCTGCTAGAAAAGCTGCTACACACACGGTTGCCAACTCCTCAGTAAAAGTAAAAAGTCGCTAGAAGTTGCTAAATGATGTAGTCGCCTAATTTGCACAATTTACCATTTGCATGTAATATAATGGACCTTGTAGGAGAGAGGAATAACATTGTGGGAGAAACAAATGGTCAGTCAAAACCACCCTAAATATCTTTAGAACTAAATAATAAAATTTTTCTAATAGTTATTGTTTTTATTTTTTATTTTTTTGCCACTGAAACAGACTATCCCTCTAAATAATAATTTTGAATACCATTAAACCCACATTGTATAAATCAGCTTTGTCCTGCTTTATTAAATGTTAGATTATCAAATATCAGATTTAACCAAGGATTGTTATGTTTTGTGGAATAGCTAGCTGCATGTCCAACCCTCCTTTATCTGGGCTTGGGACTGCCATAGGGACCCAAAAGAGACACTTTAACAGAGATATATTTGTTTTTTATTTTTGTAGTTTTCTTACTTTTAGTTTAGTTTTCTTTTTTTTTTTTTTTTTTTTTTTCTTTTTTAGTTTTAGTTTGCTTTGGGTTGAACTATTATAAGGCATTGCTTTATGGATATGTTTTTGAGTTGTTGTGTATCACAGAGTTAGCATAGAAATCAGTCTTATAATACAGGCAGTATACCCTCGTATCGTCTCCAATAAATGACTGTTCATTTTGACTGTGTAGGTGGAGTCGTGCAGGTGTCTTCTCTGCTCCTCTGACTGGGTGCAGCTGCAGCCGGAGCAGACCGAGTGCTTTAGGACGGGGAGAGACTCTCGTTCGTGACAATAATTTTACAATATACAATATAAGTCAGTCGCCAAAACACCAGAAAAGTCTCCAGTAACTCCAGTAAAACTCGCTAGATTTGTCGCTAGTCGCTTTTCACAATAAAAAATTCGCCAGATTTAGTGAGAAAGTCGCCAAGTTAGCAACAGTGGCTACACACTGCCTCTCATGATGTAGCATGTCGCTCACGTTATGTACGGAACTCTGTGCAAAGCATTGTGGAGAGTCGAGGAGAAGTGAGAAAACCCTGCCCACAGCTGAAAACAACTGCGTGACAACAGGGCTCCTTGAATATGACAAATATAGATATTTTCTATATCCCACAGGGGACTAGCCACGATATCTCAAGTATATTCGATATATCGCCCAGCCCTGGTATGAGCCGTTTGGTCCCTGTACGACAGGTGTAGCTCTTGGTTTGCATTGCCGGCACTAAGTTGGATTTGTTTATGGTGAGGGTTGGACTCCGCCAAAGCTGACCTTTTATCTCCGATGCTGTTCATAACTTTTGTGGACAGAATTTCTAGGCGCAGCCGAGGTGTTGAGGGGATCCGGCTTGGTGGCCTCAGGATTGGGTCTTGGCTTTTTGTGGACGACGTGGTCCTGTTGGCTTTATCTGGTTGTGATCTCCAGCTCTCACTTGAGTGACTCCAAATCTGTGACCATGGTCCTAAGCCGGAATAGGGTGGATTGCCCCCTCCGGATCGGGAGTGAGGTCCTGCCTGAAGTGGAGGAGTTTAAATATCTCGGAGTCTTATTCACAAGTGAGGGATCGACAGGTGGATTGGTGCGGTGTCTGCAGTAATGCGAAAAAGCTCTCGATTTACCAGTCGATCTACGTTCCTACCGTCACCTGTGGTCATGAGCTGTGGGTCGTGACCGAAAGAACGAGATCTCGCAAACAGGTAGCAGGAATGAGTTTCCTCTGCAGGGTGGCCGCGCTCCCCTTAGAGATAGGGTGAGGAGCTCGGTCATTAGGGAGGAGATCAGAGTAGAGCCGCTGCTCCTCCGCATCGAGAGGAACCAATTGAGGTGGCTCGGGCATCTGGTTAGGATGCCTCCTGGACCTCTCTATGGGGAGGTGTTCAAGGGCACATCGGTCTGGGAGGAGACCCCGGGAAAGACCCAGGACACACTGGAGGGATTATATCTCTTGGCTGGCCTGGGAATGCCTCAGGACCCTGAAGCAGAGCTGGTAAATGTTGCTGTGGAGAGGGAAGTCTGGGCTTTCCTGCTGAGGCTGCTGCCCCTGCGACTTGACAACGGATAAGCGGCGGAGAATGGAATGGTACATAGATGGCTTTGGGAAAAAATTGTGCTGATCCGTTATTGCTTTGTCACATTGTTTTTGTCTACTCAGTTTGCTTAGTTTTTCTGTCATTATGATGTGAGCAGGAAAACAAGAAGAACCTGCCAGATAGGAGCCCTCCTGTTGAACAGCTTAAGCACATCTTCAGCTGCACCATGTCTCAAAGTAAAAAGCTCGACAACAATAAGGTTGTAAACTTCAAGGCAAAAACCGCATGTTATGCAACTCATACTGGAACTGAAGTCTGGAGTGTTTTCATTTCAGCACTCTATTCTTTACAACTTGACAAGTTCCAAGTCCTTCTATCTTCACTTTCTTTCTTTAAATTAAAGTTTGAATTACCTCCATCTGGTTGTCGGCTTGACCTTGACTGGAAATGCTTTTTGTCTGAAGTTCAGGTTGGCCCCTCATCAGCTGCTGTGTCTGCAGGAAGTGACAGATTGAGCTGGCAACCTTTGTTTGTCTCGGAACTGATGAATGGTGAAGGTGAAGCTGGCAGGAGCTCCACAGCCTCAGTGGGGTAAAGCCATCTCACCACGTATAAACACATTTTTCAGGTGCTGATTTGGTAGCTTTTAATAAATAATAAAATGCATTCACTAAAAAAATACAATTAAAGTAGATAAAATACAGAATTAAAAAATTATTAAAATCAAAAACACTAAAAAAAAAAGTAGTAAAACTCAGTTTAAATTCATCTTTTAAAGTCTTTAACTTCAAACTGTGGGTCGGCGAGTGAAGCTGAAGCAGGTCACAGATATAAAGGAGACGCTTGACCATGCAAGGCTCTAGAACAGGGGTGCCCAAAGTGGGGGGCCATGAGCCAAAAGCGGCCCATCATCACCTTGCTTTTGGCCCACTGGTTGTTTATATTAATGCCCTACAGAGCTTGATGAAAAGACAATACTTTCAGTGTGATGAACCTCCATGAGTCCAGACTCAGACTGACTCACACCTCAGTGACATACTCACCTTGCTAGTGATCATGGTGCAACCCAGCATGGAGAGACAGGCAATGTTCTTAGATCAATTTCATGTGTCCCACAAGTATCAGCATCTTGCCTTGTTCAACATGCACTGTTATTTGTTGTTTACATGTCGCAGGTTGCAGTTTTGTGGCTGTAATTATTGTTTCTTTCCCTCCAACTATGGCTTTATTGTTCAATTGCCATACTGATTTTTTTTTTTTATATATAACATCTTATTTGCCCTGATAGGAAAAAATACACTGTCTTAGCTACTGAACAAAAATTAAAATAATGGCTCATCTTCAGTTTGCCCCTTGCAGGCAACAAGTTTGGGCACCCCTGCTCCAGAAGCAAGGTTCAAGATCTTTAAACGTTCTGTAAAAGTCACTGGTAACCAGTAAAGGGAGGCTGATAAACAGGAGACCAGCCCCGGACAACCTGGGAGGTTTGTAAGCTAAGAGCAAGTCTGATAAACACTTTGGGCTAAAACTTTAAGAGCTTCTTTTTCATAGTTTTGTTGGTCCTGTGACCATAATGCATTTTTTTGACTAATGTATGTCATCAAAATATACACTAAGGGCAATGAGTGGGCGTTGTCGGCTTGTGACAATGATATGCTGCTCCTGTACAAATGAAAAACCTGCCTGAGGCAAAATGTGCAGCTGAAAACCGAGCAGCAGAAAGAAAGTTTGGGCTGAGTGAGAAACTTGACTTTGTCTGCGATGGGAAAAAAAAAAATGATGAAAGTTTGTGGCGGTCTGAAAGCTCGGTGGCCAGAACAACGGTGCAGTTTGTTACGGCCTTAAAGCTGCTGGCCTGCAGGGCCTTTATGTAAACAGGAAGTCCCAGAGTCTGCAGATTGGCTGCCACCCCTCTGCTCAGCTCATACCAGCGTGCCTCCGGATTGGTGGATTACTTCCGACTACTCCTCGATTGGCTATCCTTGATTACATCTGCTATTTAAGGGCCTCGCAGCCTTTATTTGGGGCAGCTATGTGCCTGATGGGGACACAGTTTCCACTCTCGCTGCTTTGCTGTGGATTTATACATCTTTGGTTTCTCGGTCTTTGGCTTTTCTTTTGGTTTGCTGCCTTGATATTTCATTTAGCTTCGATCCAGGGAAGGTTTAAGTTTTGCCTTTTGTTCCGTTTTGTTTAAACAGAAAAGAAACAGTTATGAATTGATTTTCATGCATTTTGTAGATAAATCACTGACTTTTTATTTAGCCGTCCCTGACAATATGTCTTCCCCCTGACGACTCAGGGGCATCAGTCATGTCTCTGCACTCTGGTAGTTGCCAAGGAAATAAATACTAATAACATCACAGCCGGGCCTTATAACTAAAGTGATTTTTAAGTTTGGTGAGACTTTAGTTTTTTTTTTTTTCTGTTTTTGACTGATGCAATTTTGTACTCGAGAAAATCAGGAAAATCCTTTATTTAGGCAGGTGAAAGGATACGAGGGATATATAACAGCATAAATGGTCATCTGCAATTCAACAGAAAGATTAAGGAAATGATTTTTATCAGCTTAGAGAGGCTCCAGGTGAAATGCAGGCAATGATTTCATCCTGGTGCATGGATGAGATGGATGGAAGAAGCTGACAGACTGTGCTGTTTTTTAGAGGGGTAAAAATGAAGGTTTCTGTTTTCTCTGCAGTTACAAGTCATTTTCACTTGACCACTGCTTGGTTTTAGGTAAGCTTTAGGTTAAAAGTCTGCAGAGATCAGCTGACTGAAGATCATCGGCATGAACGTGAGACAAAAAAAACCCAAAAACATTGGAACAGGGATTGAATTTTTTTTCCAACTTTTTAGTTTATTTCATAATGTGAATGTGTTCTGGTGAGGTGGGAGGGGCTGTGGGTACGAATGAGTAAATTACTATTTGTCAACACATACAGCACTGCTATAAGCTATCTATACCACATGCAAATGGTGTCGATGCTCTGTGTTGCCTTTTGTGAATAAACTAAATTTTAATAAATAGTGGAAAAACAGTTATGAAACATTGCTGTACTTGCTAATTATCTATGTTTTTAGAAGAAGTAAATGTGTAAGAAAAGATACTGGGCCCAAGATGGAGCCCTGAGGACCCCCACAGGGAAGGTGTGTCAGATTAGACTGAACCATAAATAAATAAATAAATAAATGAATAATAATAAAACAGGTAAAATTGTTACAGATTTGAGGAGAAAACTTTCCTAACCACTCCAGAAAGCCCAAACACACCAGTTTGTATTTGTCAGAATCACATCAGAAGCTGCTGAGAGATGCAAGAAAAGGATAACTGAGCATTTAGCTGAGTTGCCTGCAGTCATGTCACTGAAACCCAAAGTAATGCAGTTCCTGTTCAGTGCAGTCTGGGAAACGCTGACTCATGTTTGTCTGAAACAATAAATGGAAAACCTGCATAGATTCTCCTGAGTGCAGCTTTCGAGCTGACTGAGATGAGCAGCTTTTTCCTTTTGGTTTCCTCTGCGTTGATCTGACTTTTAAATGCGCCGCATGGAAACGTCATTGTGCCAAAAGCAGATAAGCCGTTGGATTAGTTTCTCATTATAACTAATTAGTGTAATGAATCGATCTGTCATGTTCTCTGAAGTTCGGCATCAGTCACCGTAATTAAATAAGATGTTCCATCAGTCAGTCTGCTTTCATTGGACGTGAACATAATGATACTGAGGACAACATTCAGCACAGGCAGAACATGCGAAATGAGATGAATTTTGGATGAAACTATCCACCCAGATGTCCGTAAAACTGCAAAAACACGACAAACGCCTCCTCCTTCTCCTTTAGTGTACATACGTCTTCAATTTGCATGTAAAAGTGTGTAGGCAAACTGCTGAGAATATTTACAGAAAACCCAGAAATCGGACAAAATAGACCCACATTTGAACTTTGGAGATGAGTTTGCTGCAGAGGCTTAATGAGCTGTTCATTTGCAGAACCGTGAAAGACGCTTTAAAAATCTTTAGCAAAGGGGCAGAAAAAAAAACTTTTTTCAAAGTTGCAGAGGAGCAAAACAGCCTGCAGCAAAACATTTGCTCAGCATGCAGAAACATCCCGGAAGGCAAGTGAAACGGCTTTTATATGTTCATCTTTCATTTTTGTTTGAAGGATTTCTTCACTTGTTCTTCCAGCTGCAGGTTTTTGTACTTATTGTATACAACGATCCTTTTGAGGTCTTTCTATGCATTTTTAATTAAATGTTTGTGAACTGTCAGTCATTTTGAAAACTTTATTTGCAGTAAATGACTGTTAAAGTGCTCAGATGTTCATTGTATAAAACACAGGTGGTCTGATGTTCCTGCTTCCAGGTTTTATGTCAGATGATTATGTACGCCTAGTACATAATCATGTAGTAGTACGCCTTTGACTACTTTATTAGTATCATCATGTCGGAATTTATTTAAAACTATAAAACTTTTAAAAAGAAAGAATATTGGTTACAAATGAACAAAACAAGCTTCTTAAGTTCGAAAAGGGTTTTGAAAGAAGTCGAGCACTTACCTGGTCCAAAACCCTGTATAAATAACACCCTAACACTTTGCTTTAATAAAACCGTGAAGCTTTAACACATCTGGAGCCTAAAACAAAACCACAGAAATTCAAAAGATCTATGCTAACAAACACCAACAGAAAGGATCTATGGTGTTACCAAACACACCCACCCACACGCACACACACACACACACACACACAAGCTGGAGGGAAGACTGAAACTGAGCAAACAGTTGCCATTGACTGTCTCATATTTCTGGATGGTCGGCAGCACCAGCAATGATTTTACCAGGAATTATCCAATAGGAGGGAGGAGACGAGGCGTGACAGGAAAAACCAATCCCAGGCAGGAGACAGCGAGCTGGAACGGCACAAAGGTGGAGAACGATAAGCGGGCAACCATAGCAGACATGATCCATCACACCTGCAGCTGTGCATTATCGTGACATCACTGGGACATCACTGGGACATCATGATGTGCCGCTGGAGCAAGATGCAAGGTGCTCGACTGCAGTATTCTCAAACTGGGTTGGGACCTCCATGGTGGTCGCAAGATGATTCCAAAGGGTCGGCAGACATTTTTTACCTGTCCAAATAAAAGCATCAGCGCAGAGATGAGTCTGTAAAATGAACATAAACAATGTTTATAAGTGCAGCGTATTAAAAATATGAATTTGGTGTCATCTCCACGCGAGAAGCTGACGTTCAGCATGTTGGTGCATTGTTCCAGCGGTGAACTGAATCCTCCAAAAAACACTTTATCCGCCATGCTTATGAAGATTCAGACAGTTTTCCAGCTTTATGTTCAGAACAACCTGGTCCTCGAGGGCCGGTGTCCTGAAAGTTTTCCAAGTTTCCCTGCTGAAACATGGCTGACTCAGACTCGGACAAGCTCCTCACATGTCTGATAAATTCACATTGATTTTAATTAGGTGTGTTGCAGTGGGGACGCTTGGAAAACCTGCAGGACATGGGCCGTTTAGGATCCCTGGTTTGGAGGACGATGCAGGACGACCCATCTGATATCACACAAACACTGTCTTTGCGTGGTTAGGTGGGGGAGGGGTGGTGGGACTCAAACACCAACATACACTACTAGCAAAAGGTTATTCAGCTTTCAGGTGGAATACACAGAAAATGTAAAAACGATGCTATACGAGGAATTTAAGCAGAATAACGGTAATTTCTTCCTTTTGGTTTGTTGAAGTGAAAGATTCAACCAGAACATAAAAATATCGTGTCAGTGGGCTGTCCTGTGTTAGTTGTCGTCTCAGTCTGATGATGGTGATGATGAAGAGGACTGTTTGGATACAAGCTTTAATAGAACTGGGCACGTTTAGTTGTCGATTCATTGTTCAGACGTCTTTTAGATATTTTCTAATAATCACCTGAAAAGAGCATTTTTCATCATTAGTGCTTGAAAAATCGCTGAGTCACATCTGCCTGATGTCTTCTACGGTTTGATTTCTTGCTTGTGTTGATCTCACTCTCATATGTGAGTCGCTGTGGAGAAACGCTTCCGCTAAATGACTCTAGAATAAAATAAACGCTAAACATTTGCATTCAAACGGATTTCACCTGTGAAGGTTAAACTACCTTTTAGGTTCATTCTGTGTGTTCTTGTGTTTGCGTTATTTTTGCTGGATATGCCAGGAGTTTGCTGGATTTTGCTGGAATTTTCTGGAACTGGAAGTCTTGTGATTATTTGACACGCCTGCCTGATGTTGATTCACTGTTTTGAAGCATTCGACGCAGAGAAACAAACGAAATCTGCTGCCTGTATGATGGGTTTGAGGGCAAGTGTTGAAGGGGTTGCCATCTCTTCTTTGACTTGGTGTTTGGAGACATTTTCAGCCCTGTTTTGCTGCTTTTTAAAAAAAAATTATTTTATTGTTTGTTAATGTAAGTGTTGGAAATGAGCAACTGGGTTATTATGATATAGGAAAGCTAAGATTAGTGACATGTGTTTGTGAGCGAGCAGTGGTACCTCAAGAGGTGGGATTTGTTGTCAGTGTTTTGACTCAGAAAATGTTTAGAAGTGACGTGTAAGACTATTTCATTTAATTTAAAAAAAAAAAAAAAAAATCCACGAGTAGGATTTTCTCATTGTCAGACCTTTCCTACTCTTTGGTCTCAGGGAGGAAAAGTTAATAGTTATTAGTTAGTTACCAAACCAGTACCAGCCTACAGACAAGTGAGAGTCATAACTGGGACATGTCCTGATGGACAGTTTTGGGAGTTAAGGGTTCAACATAGAAACAAGATCTTGGGCTGTGGGTGAAGAGACAGCATCTCTGTCCCTGTGAGCGTCCTCTCAGGTGGGCGGAGTGTGCACGGCATCAGGCTGATGAACATTTATACATATATCTCCAATCCACTTTATTTATGTAGCACATTTTATGAATTTTATAAACTGTTTCCAAAATGCTGCACAAGTAAAAGAAAAATGTTACAATACTAAAATACAAACTATACTAAAATAGCAATAAATACAAATGAGCCAAAAATAAATTACACTAAATCGGCAATAAATAATTTAAAAAAAAAAAAAACAACAAAAAAAATTAAAGATGCAGAAGACCATACAACTCACGTGGTGTTAAAAGCCAGAGAATAAAAGTGAGTCTTAAGATGAGACTTAAAACCCTTCAGGGTGGGGGCCGTTTTGACATGGGTTAGGTCAAAACGAATAGTTTAGGTCCTGCAACAGAAAAGGCCCTGTCCCCCCGAGTTTTAAACTTTGACTTTGAGACCATAAACTGGCGCTGGCACACTGACCTCAGACCACTGCGGAGTGTAGTTCCGGATGAGGTCAGAAATGTATGTTGGCGCCAGTCCATTCAACGCCTTAAAAACAAACAATAAAATCTTAAAATCAACTCTAAAACAAACAGGAAGCGAGTGCAAAGACACAAGAATAGAAGAGATGTGCTCATGTTTTTCTGTTACTGTTAAAAGGCGTGCAGCGGCATTTTAGATTAACTGCAGTTGATAAAGTGCACTGTTATAGAATAAAGTGCGTTGCAGTGGTCCAGACATGAGGAAATATTAGCATGCATGACGCGCTTGAAATAAGAGAAAGATTAAAAAGATTTAGGGGTCTATGAGCCGTGCTTGGTCTGGTCCCTCCCCTAGACACCTGTTTGCCATGGGTGACCCTACCAGGGGCATAAAGCCCCCGACAACATAGCTGCTAGGATCTTCGGGACGCACAAACCCCTCCACCATGATAAGGTGACGGCTCTCCCTGAGCCGTCACCTTATCGTCACCATAGACCCCTATGACGATGACAAACCTGGGCATAAATGTTCCCTTGCCCGGACGCGGGTTACCGGGACCCCCCTCTGGAGCCAGGCCTGGAGGCGGGGTACGAGAGCGAGCGTCTGGTGGCCGGGCCTTCGCCCATGGGGCCCGGTCGGGCTCAGCCCGAAAGGGTTACATGGGCCCCACCTCCCGTGGGCTCACCATCTGCAGGAGGAGCCGTAGGGGTCGGGTGCAATGTGAGCTGGGCGGCAGCAAGGGGCGGGGACCCTGGCGGTCCGATCCCCGGCTGCAGAAGCTGGCTCTAGGGACGTGGAACGTCACCTCTCTGGTGGGGAAGGAGCCTGAGCTTGTGCGCGAGGTTGAGCGGTTCCGACTAGATATAGTTGGACTCACCTCGACGCATGGCTTGGGCTCTGGAACCAGTACCCTCGAGAGGGGCTGGACCTTCTTCCACTCTGGAGTTGCTCATGGTGAGAGGTGCCGAGCAGGTGTGGGCATTCTCATCAGCCCCCAGCTTGGTGCCTGCACGTTGGGGTTTACCCCGGTGGATGAAAGGGTAGTTTCCCTCCGCCTCCGGGTGGGGGGACGGGTCCTGACTGTTGTCTGTGCTTATGCGCCGAACAGCAGTTCAGAGTACCCACCCTTTCTGGAGTCCTTGGAGGGAGTGCTGGAGGGTGCTCCTTCTGGGGACTCCATTGTTCTGCTGGGGGACTTCAATGCTCACGTGGGCAATGACAGTGAGACCTGGAGGGGAGTGATTGGGAGGCATGGTCCCCCCCCTCTGAACCCAAATGGTGTTTTGTTATTGGACTTCTGTGCTCGTCATGGATTGTCTATAACGAACACCATGTTCCAGCATATGAGTGTCCATATGTACACCTGGCATCAGGATTCCCTGGGCCGCAGTTCAATGATCGACTTTGTAGTCGTATCGTCGGACCTGCGGCCACATGCCTTGGACACTCGGGTGAAGAGGGGGGCGGAGCTGTCAACTGATCACCACCTGGTGGTGAGTTGGCTCAGATGGTGGGGGAGGAAGCCGGTCAGAGCTGGCAGGCCCAAACGTGTTGTGAGGGTCTGCTGGGAACGTCTGGCTGAGTCCCCTGTCAGAGCGAGCTTCAACTCCCACCTTCAGCAGAGCTTCGAACATGTCCCGGGTGAGGCGGGGGACATTGAGTCCGAATGGGCTGTGTTCCGTGCCTCTATTGCTGAGGCGGCCAGCCGGAGCTGTGGCTGCAAGGTCGTTGGTGCCTGTCATGGCGGTAATCCCAGGACTCGTTGGTGGACACCAGCAGTGAGGGATGCTGTCAAGCTGAAGAAGGAGTCCTATCGGGCCTTCTTGGCCTGTGGGACTCTGGATGCAGCTGATGGGTACCGACGGGCTAAGCGGCATGCGGCTTCGGCTGTTGCCGAGGCAAAAACTCGGGCATGGGAGGAGTTCGGCGAGGCCATGGAGAAAAACTTCCGGACGGCTTCGAGGAGATTCTGGTCCACCATCCGGTGGCTCGGGGGGGGAAGCAGTGCTTCATCAATACTGTGTACAGTGGAGATGGGGAGCTGCTGACCTCAACTCGGGACGTTGTGGGTCGGTGGAGGGAATACTTCGAAGACCTCCTCAATCCTACCAACACGGCTTCCCATGAGGGAGCAGAGCTGGTGGACTCAGGGGTGGACTCTCCTATCTCTGGGGCTGAAGTCGCTGAGGTGGTCAAAAAGCTCCTTGGCGGCAAGGCCCCGGGGGTGGATGAGATCCGCCCGGAGTTCCTTAAGGCTCTGGATGCTGTGGGGCTGTCCTGGCTGACACGCCTCTGCAGCATCGCGTGGACATCGGGGGCAGTACCGCTGGATTGGCAGACTGGGGTAGTGGTCCCCCTTTTTAAGAAGGGGGACCGGAGGGTGTGTTCCAATTACAGGGGAATCACACTCCTCAGCCTCCCTGGTAAGGTCTATTCAGGGGTCCTGGAGAGGAGGGTCCGCCGGATAGTCGAATCCCGGATTGAGGAGGAGCAGTGTGGTTTTCGTCCTGGTCGCGGAACAGTGGACCAGCTCTATACCCTCTCTGGGGTCCTGGAGGGGGCATGGGAGTTTGCCCAACCAGTCTACATGTGCTTTGTGGACCTGGAGAAGGCATTCGACCGTGTCCCCCGGGGGCTCCTGTGGGGGGTACTCCGGGAGTATGGGGTACCGGACCCCCTTGTACGAGCTGTCCGGTCCCTGTACGACAGGTGTCAGAGCTTGGTCCGCATTGCCGGTAGTAAGTCGGATTCGTTTCCGGTGAGGGTTGGACTCCGCCAAGGCTGCCCTTTATCACTGATTCTGTTCATAACTTATATGGACAGAATTTCTAGGCGCAGCCGAGGGGTTGAGGGGACCTGACTTGGTGGCCTCAGGATTGGGTCCCTGCTTTTTGCAGATGACGTGGTCCTGTTGGCTTCGTCTGGTCGTGATCTCCAGCTCTCGCTTGAGTGATTCGCGGCTGAGTGTGAAGCGGCTGGGATGAGAATCAGCACCTCAAAATCTGAGACCATGGTCCTCAGCCGGAATAGGGTGGATTGCCCTCTCCGGGTCGGGAGTCAGGTCCTGCCTCAAGTGGAGGAGTTTAAATATCTCGGGGTCTTGTTCACGAGTGAGGGAAGGATGGAGCGCGAGATCGACAGACGGATCGGTGCAGCGTCTGCAGTAATGCGGGCTCTGCGCCGGTCTGTCGTGGTGAAGAAGGAGCTGAGCCAGAAGGCGAAGCTCTCGATTTATCAGTCGATCTACGTTCCTACCCTCAGCTATGGTCATGAGCTGTGGGTCGTGACCGAAAGAACGAGATCTCGTATACAGGCGGCTGAAATGAGTTTCCTCCGCAAGGTGGCCGGGCTCTCCCTTAGAGATAGGGTGAGGAGCTCAGTCATCGGGGAGGGGCTCAGAGTAGAGCCGCTGCTCCTTCGCATCGAGAGGAACCAGTTGAGGTGGCTCGGGCATCTGGTCAAGATGCCTCCTGGACGCCTCCCTGGTGAGGTGTTCCAGGCACGTCCCTCGGGGAGGAGACCCCGGGGAAGACCCAGGACACGCTGGAGGGATTACATCTCTCGGCTGGCCTGGGAACGCCTCGGGATCCCCCCCGCAGAGTTGGCAAATGTGGCTGGGGAGAGGGAAGTCTGGGCTTCCCTGCTTAGGCTGCTGCCCCCGCGACCCAACCCCGGATAAGCGGCAGAAGATGGATGGATGGATTAAAAAGATTTCATTTTAGCTACAAGTCGAAGATGATTAAAAACTACTTTTCAGAACCGCGTTTACTTGTCTATCAAGTTTAAGGTCTGACACCATCACAACGCCCAGGTTGGTGGCTATGGGCTTGCCGTACTGACTGAGAGGGCCCAGGTCTGACAAAGACTGACAGTGGGCCCAAACGTTAACACCTCAGTCTTGATCTCAATCAGATTTTAAAAAATTTTGTGCCAACTAGACCTTGACATCATTAAGACATTCAAGCAGGGGGGCGGGGGTGGGGGGGTGGGGGGGGGGGGGGGGGGCTATTGCTGCTCTTCTTTAATGGCAAATAAATTTGTGTATCATCAACATAAAAGTGATAAATAACACCATGTTTTTGAAGGAGACGGCCAAGAGGGGGGAGGCACAGCATGAATAAAACTGGGCCAAGAATTGTACCCTGATGGACTCCACAGTACAAGGGGACAGTCGACGTGGCAGAGGCCCCTAGCCTGACAGAAAAGGATCTCTCATATCTGTGGTCAGGTTAAAGTTAACGGCGCTGCTAATGAACTGCACCAGTGTAGCATCAGTAATATTAGCTGAGCTGCTGGTTGATGTACATTTGTGGGGATGTTTGTAACCCTAACACACACATCACAGGTGGGGTTTACAGATGATCTACTCAATGCTAAATGAAAAAAAAGTGGGTATACCCTGTACACCCTGGACTACCCCACAGGTATTGAGTTGAACTGACACTGAGTGTAATAAAAACTAATGATGTTAAGAAATATTAAATCTATCATTAGTTTGTCATCTTACTCTGGATATCCACTGAATGCAGAAACGTTGTGGAAGAGGAGCGGAGTGGGGACGGCGAGCTTTCCACCCGACACCCTATTTTACCTGCTGAGTTTCAGAGCACAACATCTGTGTTGCGGTTTACATGAGGATTGTGTCATGGTGCCATAGTTAGTTTAGACTGACTTAAAATACTTTATAAAACTGCTTTAAAATGAATAATAAACCAGCAAATAAAGCAGGAACAGTTCCACTGGGTCTCACATGCTGCTCTTTATTTCTTTTTAGCAGGGATGTGTGGTGTTAAGACAAAAGGTTACAAAATAGCCTAACAGCTTGGTGCTGGTGATGAAGAAATGGTTCAGAGTAAAATGCATCCAAAGTGGGCATGTAGTCCTTTACTGGGAAAATCCATTGGATACACTTTGGTTTTCATCAACTGTTTTTTGGTTTTCCTGCCTGAACGATCCGCTCTGCTCCATATTGATGAGGTTTCAAAGCGGCAAAAATAAAACTGATGCGTAAATTTAGAGAAGCAGAAAGCGACGGTGCTTTTGAGATGCTTCAGAAACGAACCGCAGCACACCTGGTACAACCAGTCCTTTATACTAGTGTTACTGCAATCAGGGGTAATGATCCTTTTAATAAGAGCTTGGTATGTTGGTACCATAGACTGTATATAAGAAATGGGCGGAGCCTCCGTGATGTCACCCATAGGTTTAGGAAGAGCTGAATTGAAGCTCGGTGAGCGGTTCCTACCATCACCATCTTGGCATGCGCATTGTCTCGCCCGGAAAATACATATGTGGGCAAAGAGGTGGAGCTGAGAGGGGGGCTGTGAGGGTCATGGTGGATGATTGACATCGAGCGAACTCAGAGCTTTCTGTAGCTAAGAGCTAACAGAGCTAACACGGAGATAACAGGAGCTAACCAGCTAACGGAAGTAAGCGGGCTAAAGCTAAGTCATGTTGTTAACCGGCTAAAAACCTCGGTTGTTCTACGTTCTTCTTACTTGAAGCTGGAAATCGGTACCTTTCAATCAAATGGACACGCCCCTAAATATGCCGAACTTTGAAATTACTTTTAAACGGGCGAGTTAGAAAGTCACTCCCCCCACAGTTGTCATGAAGGTAAACCTGACCTATTAAACCTAAAATGGATTTTTATACCAGGCTGTAAACATGTTTATTCCTGCTGTAAACATGTTTATTTCTGCTGTGAAGTTGGTCTTTTTAACAGGGGAGTCTATGAGGATTTGCTCTGTTTTGGAGCCCCTAGTGGATGAAGGGGGAACTGCAGTTTTATGCACTTCCATTAGGCTTCACTTTTAACTGCCGGAGGTTGCTGCTTGGTTGGTACCTTGTGGTACCAACCAAGCAAGTTGTACTTCAAGATTGAAGTACAACACCTGTACTTCAATCTTGCAAACTTGGCAACTTCGTCAGAAGTGGGGTTTCAGGTGTCTTTAGGGACTGAAAAGTAACAAGCAAATTTATTTTATGGTGTTTTTGGAGACTTTGAGGCTAATGCGACCCCCACTGCACATCACTGTTTGATGCTGAAGGAATAAATGTAGCCGTATGACGTTATGGATAATCATAAACTGATGAACAAAACTTGAGTTGCACACTTCAACACCGGTCAGATGCAGGATTTGTCTAAACCCGCAAGCTATTTATGATCCGATGACCACAGGGATGTGTTGTAGGTTTGAATAAACATGACTGCGTACAATCAGTGGGGAAAAAGACAATATTAACTGGAGTATTTCCAGTTAAAATGATGTAAAAAAAATATTATCTGTGGTAGCCACAGCCTAAACTAATTAATTTCTGCTTTTTGTGAATTCAGATAAAACCTCTTGGAGATTAAAATCTGTTTCAGGGTGTTGAAGTTACGCTTATTCACATCAGGTTGGGAATCAAAACCACTTAATTACTGTACTGAAATTATACAAACATGTAGAAAAAAAGCTGTCGTATGATCATAAAATAAAACAGATTCTGGGTTAACACCCACTTAATTTACATATATTAAAATCTCAGGAAAACAAGCAAACACTGCAGATCCTCCGTTGTTGTGGATTCATTACATGTCTTCTTTCTCCTGGTCAAATGTCACAGCATTCAGACATAATTAGACTGTTTAGTCGCCTCCACATGCAGTGGATTCACCTCATTTTGTTGATGGGATGGACTTGACAGCTTTTTCTCTCTCAGGTACCTGCTGAAGCTTCGTACATGACACTGTGTGAGACTTTTCTATATTACAGCTTCCTTAAAATGAAAAAGGAGAATGGACAAGGTTTAAAAAAAAAAAAAAAAAAAAAAAAAAAAAGGTCCATTTTAATGGTCATTTATAATCATGTATTCTCCTAGTCGATATCTGTGGCAGCAGTCAGCGGGGAACTGCTATCTCTGCTCTTGTCGTCGAAAGTTTGATTAAAGCAGAAATAAATTCAGCTTCTGAGTTTCTCACATGTCAGATATATCTGTTGGGACTTAATGTGGCCAAACATGAATGATTTAAATTAGAAATGGGAGATAATTAGCAGAGCTGTGCTTTGAGACGGTGGAGGTCAGACACCTGTCCAACGGACCTCACGTCAGCTTGGATGAAACGCGAGAACAAATGGAGCAGAGTTCATTTTCAACAAAACAAACTGCTTGGATGTGGTTTAATAAAAACCCACCTGCATAATAAAATGTTTTGGTACCTTCATGACTAAAGGCCAATATATGCTAAACGTAGAAGACGGGTGTGCAGACAGATGGATACACAGACCAACGGATCCGCAGACCGACAAATGCGCAGATTGACGGATACGCAAAAGACAGAGCGATGCAGACTGAGGGATAGGCAGAAGACAGATACACGGACTGACGGCTACGCGGACCGACAGATGTGGAGACCGATGGAAACACTGACAGATGGATGAATATCTGTCCATCAGCGTAGATGGTGCAAAACCACCAGAAATCATGGGGGAAGTATTGAGTTGTATAGCCCTAATGCAACCTGCAAGATGACGACATTGAAGTCTGCAAACATAAAGTGACAGAAAAAGATGGAAGAAGCCGAGAACAACAAAAAATATTGTTCCATTTCCTCTGATGTTTTCGGATGGTTGCGAATGACTTAACAGTAAATTACCATGGCCGACCAAACCATGAACACTGAACTCTGTACTGCCCTCTGGTGGATGAACACTAGCAACCTAGGACGCATGGAAGTATGAGAGCCATGATTTATGAAAACATTTGAAAAGAATATCCCCATTTACATACAGTACATAAGAAGGCGTAAATTAAGCTTCAGTCGCCAAAATGATCAATTGGTCAAATGTGGACACACATCTCCTGCAATGAGATATAAAAGCTATTATTGACTACCACAATTTACTTTTTTGCTTTAGTAAAAGCTTTTAAGCCAGTGAAGGTACATATTAAAAAAACCTGGCAGATCTTGACGTTAAGAACCTGATCCTCTGAATTATAAAACTTACTTTCTTGCCACTTTCCAACGCTTTGTGTTAGTGCCACAATTTGGGGAGGGCTTTTTAGCTCTGGCTGCACAAAAGTGAGTGTTCTTTTACCTGCGAACCACAAATGAATTTGCTCTTAATGAAAGTAATTTTTAAACAATTTGAATATTTAAATAACACAGTCTGAGTAAGCCTGTTGAAGTTTTTATCTTGTCCACTTTAAGGCCCGTGAAGCACCATGTCCAGCTAGCCAGTTCATCAATGTGTCAAAAACAGAGTTGGATCTGCAGGTTATGTGGAACCAGTTTCACATGAAGGTCAACTAGTTGATAATCTGGAAAGCTTTAAATATCTTGAACACCTGCTGAGATTTTCTGAGAACACAAGAAGTGTTGACATAATCCGTCCTTTCAGACGGGTAAGCTGTCTTGGTGTCAATCCTCAGATTTTAGAGCTTTGCAACAGTCTTTTAACTCTTCGTCTCCCTGCTTGGTTTGTCCACTTTAGTCAATTAAACGGGATTGTGGTGACAGCAGGCAAAGTTGTGAATATTTATACTGACAAAGAGGAAAGCTTAGAAAGTCCTAGCAGACTTTCTGTCTAGTCAGTCTGAGGGGCGATTTGGAGTTCCGCTGGCTAAAGGTCCCTTCAAAATGTCTTTTATCCCAAACACCGTCAGCATCCTTAACAAAGTCACTGATCCAGAAGTTCAATTCAATTCAGCTTTATTTGTATAGCGCCACTTCATAACAATGTTGTCACAGGGCACTTTCCTATTCATACATAGCCTATAATAGAAAGTAAGTAAGTAAAATTTATTTATAAAGCGCTTTTCACAGATAAAAATCACAAAGTGCTGTACATAAAAATGGGTACAATAACACAATCAACAACATAAAAGAAACAGAATTAAAATTATCCAAAAATCAACCAAAAGCTCTTCTAAACAGTAGAGTCTTTAGCTGCATTTTAAAAGAGTCCACAGAGTCAAGCACACGAAGGGACAGAGGCAGCTCATTCCAGAGTCTGGGAGCAACAGACTGGAAAGACCAGGTCACCACGAGTTTTAAAACGAGTTTTTGGAACCTTCAGGAGGTTCTGGCCAGAAGACCGAAGAGAGCGTCCAGAGGAGTATGGACAAAGTAAGTCGGTGATGTACTGAGGGACCTGACCATGTAACGCCCGAAAGGTCAACACTAAAATTTTGAAATCTATGCGAAATTTAACAGGAAGCCAACGAAGACGTGACAAGACAGGGGTGATGTGGGCTGTTCTGGCTGCACCTGTCAAAAGTCTGGCAGCAGAGTTCTGCACAATTTGAAGCTTATTTAGAGTCGTCTTGTTTAAGTAAGTGAAAACAGAGTTACAGTAATCAATGCGACTCGAGATGAAAGCATGGATGATCATTTCAAGATCTGATTTTGACAACAACCTCCTTACTTTAGAGATGTTTCTTAGAAACCAACTTGCATCGAATCATGACTTTGATCCAATCCCTCATCTTGAGGTGCACAAGGTGACAGTGAGAAGGAAAAAAACTCCCTTTTAACGGGAAGAAAACCTCCGGCAGAACCCAGAGCTGCTGCAGTTTTACTTTTTACCTCCTATATATTCACCTTTCAGGTGTTTTTAAATGTTTTTAATGTTTTTGTTTATTGCACCTTTACAGTACTGCATTTTACGGTTGCATGTCATTGGTAGTGGTGAGCCAAAGGATCATTTTCCACCTCGGTGGACGATAAAAATCTATTCTGTTCTATTGATTTCTTTTAGTGTTTCTTACACCACAGCATTGACTCAGTAAAATCTCTTGTTTCCATAGTAACAGAGTTTTGGGTTGATAATACCGCAAAGATTTGACAACAGCTTCCAAGGTGATATTCTCTTGCAACAGGAGGCAGTTCCTGCTGTCGTAAACTGAAATCTGAATCTCTGGGCGATGGTAACGTCTTTCACATCATTTTGCACTTCTGTAGTCACACCTTGCTAAACATGTCAGCAATGTCAGACCTCTGTCATGTTTTTTATTTGCTTGGTCAGTTAAAGCAAAACCTGTTTCTGGCAGAGCATGTATGTTGTCAGGAACATAGGCTGTATATGAAAGATATGTGGGGCCTCCGTGAAATCACCTCTAATTGTGAGGTTCCTGCCACCCCCATCTTGGTGTTGTCTCTAGCTCGTTACATCCTCCAGGAGAAGCAAGAACTCTTTTCTTGTTCCCGAGGCCCACAAGAAGAAAATGACATCATTTTCTTCTCGTGGACATAATTGAAGACAGTTTTCAACATATCAGGCTGGCAGAAGTTTTTTTTTTTTCTTGCGTTGCTCCAAAAAGTACCGTGTGATTGGTCGGACATTTGAGGTGGGTGTGGTTAACACGGAAAAGCATGAAGCTTCTGCAATTTCCTGTTGTGGATAAAACAGATTGTTTTGATAAAACAGCTGATTGAGGTGGTAAGAAAGTACAGTTTTACAACATGTGGCATTAAAACACACAAACGCAGCTGTGTGCAGAATCCGCCCTGCAGTGGACGAAGTTGTTCGTTAAATATGAAACAACCGGGTTCATTGCACATAAAAGCAGACATAGCCACTTGCAGTGATCACGCCTCCATTGCAGAAGATTTCTTTTTCTTGTTCTTGCAGCCTTGAGAGCAAGAACAAAGTTCTTGCTTCTTGTGGAGGATGTAGCAGGCTTCTACTGGAAAATACAAAAATGGGTAAAGTAGAGCTGAGAGGGGGGTGTGAGCATGGCGTGGATGATTGACGCCTATTGAAGTCCCACCTGTTTGTAGCTAAGAGCTAACCGAGCTAACCCAGAGCTAACAGAAGTTAACCAGCAAACAGAGGTAAATAGGCTAAAGCTAAATCCCGCTGTTACCTGGCTAAAAACCGTGGTTGTTCTGCACTCTGCCTTCTTGAAGCAGGAGAGCAGGTACCTGTCACTCAAAAGGACACGCCCTAATTATGCTTTCTTTATGAAATTACTTCTAAATGGAGTAGTGAGAAAAAAATTCACTCCCCCCACAGTTGTCATGAAGGTAAACCTGACCTATTAAACCTAAAATGGATTTTTGCACCAGGCTGTAAACATGTTTATTTCTACTGTGAAGTTGGTATAATTAACATGGGAGTCTATGGGGATTTGCTCTGTTGCCCCTAGTGGATGAGGGGGGAACTGCAGGTTTTGTCACTTCTGGATAGGCTTCACTTTTAACTGCTGGAGGTTGCCGCTTGGTCAGCAAAGACGCAGAGGTTACTTGCGCCATGTTAGCTAGCGGTTAGCATGCAACACTTCTGTTGTCTTGCATTTTCCAATCTCGTAACGAAGCATCATTCTGAATTACCGAAGGCAGTCTCTTGAGACTTTACTACAGCAGGTTGAGAGGACGTGACAATAAACAAGGCCTGGTATAGATGTCATTCCACTGCATAAATGCAATTATTTAAAAATACAGACAGGAAAAAATTTTTGAGTTTGAAAGTCGCCATTTTTAGTGACTTAAGTTTTATGGCAGGTCTGATCTGCTTTTTTTCTACAACATTAAAAACAACTGAAAGAACATCTGCCGAGACTGGTGAATCAGTCATTTTGCTGGTCTTTGTAATTGTAACAAAGGAGTGTGTTTTTTTTTGTTTTTTTTAATTATTTGTGAAGATTCACTTCACAGTTCACAAGTTCTTCAATTGCTCCCACAATACTGGTTTGGAAAGCAAACCAGTGGATGAATTGGGGGAGAAATGCTTCACTGCTCAAATAAAACAACTACATCTACTGGTGTAAAATGAAATAAAAAGTTCTTTATACTGTTTTCTGTAGTGGTTACAAACACATCACATGAACAAGGCATGGACTTTTGGAAAAATGCTTCAGTAACAAGAAAAAAACAGAAAATAATACAAAAGTATATTTTAATAAAGCAAAAGACAGTGAGATTCTGAAGGCTAAATTTAATTGGTGGAAAAAGCATAAACCGGCTCTCCATTCAGGAATATAATCACATTTGGTATGAAAAACTTGGTGGGCGTATTTTTAGCAGGTCTTAGAATGATTCTCTTCTTCCTCTGTGAATTTAAACATAAATATTAAAGTGGGACATTTGAACAGATTACTCCAGCATTGTGAGGACGTTTGAGCAGCCACTTTCCCTCAGCATGCAGCTAATTTCATCAGTTTTCTGCATGTAGCCTGTGGTTTG